>NC_050570.1:29272399-29427399 GCF_013265735.2 Oncorhynchus mykiss
AACCAATATCTGAACAGAGATTTAGTGAAAAATAAAATCTGACGTTGATTCCCAACGCTTGTCTCAAAGCAGATCTAAACGGTGCTGAAATAGTTGGTATTGCTTTGTATTATAACTTGACTTTGGGAGTTTCAGTAAGAAACAATTTTTTGATGCCTTCAATTGCATTAGCCCTTCTTTATTCCAACAGTAATTGTTTATGGTTCCATCCATTTGTGGTTAAGAAAACAGTGCATGTCCTGGGCTATGGGAAGAGATGGTTGAAGTGACATGCCTCGCAAAGTTTAGAACAGGCAGGAGGATAGTAGTAATGGGATAGTAGGACATAGTAGGGCATGTATACATACTTCTTGCGTTTAGCAGAGCAGAACAGCTGTGAAGGAAGTAGTCAAGGAAGGGAGTTTGTTTTTTTTGGACCTCGCGCCCCTAACGCCAACCAATCATGTCAATGTGGAGCTATACAGAGTACTCCACATGATTACAAAATTTGGGAGACGCACAGCGATTTGGTATGTTGCTCAATTTGGCCTCTGGAGGATACACAATTGAGTCACACTCCATATGGAGCCTCAGAATCACATTTACAGAGCAAGCATGAACTGGCTTTAAGCCGTAGACAGAACTTTAACGTAATCATGACTAGATTGGTTGGCGGAAGTAAAAGTTGAGGCTTTGGCGCCGGGCCATGCCTTTAAAATATAAAATAACAGTTGGCGGGATGCTAAAGTGGGCCGAAAAACGTCTTGGTTTGAACCATGTATGTGTGAAGAAACGCCTGCTACTTCACTCCTTCAGGGTGATAGTCTACAACCCCACCTTGTGGTGAATTAGAAGTGCAGTTCTTTAAAGAGGAGAAGTCGTGGCAAGGCAGTTTTCAATGTCTCAAAAGACAGTACAGTATGAAGATGGGCTAAAACGGCTTTTCCAATAGAAATCCCTGCTCACACTTGTAGGCGATGTTATGGCGCATCGCTATGTTGAGCTTCTGGGTTTAGAAACTCGAGCTATGGCCTTTCACGTGTCCGGTGAAGGAGGCACACCCAGCTAAAATTGAACAGTAATAGAATATGCGCTGCTCTACCATATTGTCAACAAGGCAGCATGAGGCATTGTTCAGAAAACATACATACATTTTCAAACTAGTTTTCAGTGGGGAGGCAGGCAAAGCGTTTTAATCAAAAGCAAACACATTGCATGTGAAAACAGAATCCTACTCATTACTCCACATGCGTAATTAACCTACATAACTTTGGTTTTTAGCTTCATGTCAGGGAGGCAGCCAGGTGTTCGATATGAAATACATTCCCTTCTACACTGGACAAAAATATAAATGCAACAATTTCAAAGACTTTACTGAGTTACAGTTCATACAGTACAAGGAAATCAGTCAATTGAAATAAATAAATTAGGATTTCACATGACTGGGAACACATATGTATCTGTTGCATTCCAAAACAAATGCAATCATTTTTCACCAGGTGCAAACTGCCACCCAGGCCAGTGTAATTATCCCCTGTGTCACACCCTCTTATCGCAACACACCTTTACTGAACACAGTTTCATTACTAACTTCCTGGTCTGGTATATCTCAATATCTTCCTTCTCATCACAGCGTGACCAACCATACTGCTTTCAGCTCAAAGCCTTTGTGAACATTTTTTTAGAGGGAGAGAGGACCAGGAGAGGAAACCACTTTAAGCTACTGAGGTAGGATCTGACTAGAGAAGGAAGGAAGTCATTTAAGAGTATTGGAACATATTGGGTGACCTCATGAGTCACATTTGGCCCCGTTGTGAGAGACAGAAGAGGGCAAAGAGAGAGCAATAGAGAGAAACTTCCAGTGAGAAAGAGACAGAGCGCTACTAACCTTAGCCCCACAGTCTCCTCCTTTCTGGACACAGAAGCCGACAAAGGCAGGGTCTGCTACTTTAACCAGTATGTTGTCCACACAGTACACATGGATGAACCCGATCCCCCTCTGCTCCATGTCCTCCACAATCCCCTGGGTACCCAGAGCTCTGTACAGACCCCCATTACCATCTGAAATACAGACACACACATCAGTACCGACCCATTAACATCTAAAATACACAGATGTACGCACACACTCTCAAACAGATTAAGTTGTGTACCTGGGGCCATTGCCAGCTTGGCTTTGCTCTCCAGGATGATCTTGCCGTTGTAGTCTATGGCAGGCAACATGCCCTGCTGGAAGAAGATCACGTTGTCTTTGCACAGCCCAAAGTAGCTGTGGCGCAAAAAGAACTCTTTAGTCGACTCCATGGTCCGGCCGCTTGTCATGATGTACCTAGGCAGAAATTCAGGTATGATTGATTTTGTGATTCATTCATTCATTCACTGGTCATTATGTGCAGGGGCAATGTGATGATACATTTGGTTTGATTCAAGGATAATACACAGAGAGAGCTTGGTTCTTTAAGGTTATATCCGCAAAAAGATGATTCGGAGATGATTGGCTTTAAAAAGTTAAACCCTCATTGGTTTGAATGATGTCCGCATTTTTTAAAACCTAGTATTCTTTTGAACTTAACATGAATTGGGGTAATTAGAGTACTATATACTGTAGGTAGAGAAGTTACAGAACAAGGCTATGTCAATAACAAAATGTTGACAAAACTGCAGATAGAACCGCATAGTCCCATGCTCTCGAACTCTCAAGACAATGATTCCTTTTTTATTATTTTGTTGTTGTCAATGTTTGACTTTTCACTGTGAATCACTGCATAATTACTTACACGTTTCATAAGATTGGAAACCTTGCCTCTCATTTTACAAAGATTCCAGAAAGGTTATTCATAATGCACATTATCTGGCAACCAATTGAATCCAGATGAATTTTAAAAGCTGAATGCTGAGATCTAACTAAGGTTAAAAATACATTGTAGCATAAACCCATCACAAGACACAAAACCAGAAGTACTTCCTTATGACTGGATGGCATCTGGCATCTCATGGTGAGCGCTTAGTCCTGACGCCTGATCTTAATTACAGAGGGCCCAGCCCCAAAGACGGGACGCCAGCTAGACACGTCTCCTTCCCGTCAACCCACTCCTGAATAGTCTAACTGATTCCCTTCATCTACTCCATAGGGATTTACATTGCCTATAGAAAGTCCACACCCCCTAGAACTTTGACAGTTTGTTGCATTACAAATTGGGATTGAAATATTTAATTGAGCTACGCAAAATAATCCATAATCTCAACGTGAAAAAGAAAATTCTACACATTTTTACAAATGAATTCAAATGAAATAACTAAGATATGCAAAGATTAAGTATTCACCCCTCTGTTTAGTCAAGGGGGGAAAAAAAAGGGGCTTCACAAATTATATGGACTCGTGTGAAATAATAGGGGTTGGCATTTTTTAATGACTACCCCTTCCTCTGTCCCCCATACAGTAAATCTGTAAGGTCCCTCAGTCAAGTATTGCATTTCAATCACAGATTCAACTACAAAGACCAGGGAGCTTTTCAAAAGCCTCATAAAAGGGCAGGGATTGATAAATGGATAACAATAACAACTCAGACATTGAATATATATTTAAGCATGATGAAGTTGCCTCAGTCTGCTTTACACCAGACACTGGGAGAGGAAATCACCTTTCAGTAGGACAACAACCTAAAACAAAAAGCCAAATCTACACTGGAGTTGCTTACCAAGAATACAGTCAATGCTCCCGAGGGGCCAAATTACAGCTGACTTAAAGGGGGATTTTTTTTTTATTAAAAAAATAGCATTGTAATTTCAGAAAATGTCCATAATATCTGTTGCGAATAGTAGCATGACAGTGTTTCACCGTTTCACTTAACTGCCAGTGTTGTGACTTGCTTTTATATTCGCCTATTGATTTCTCCTGCCTGAGCGGCATCTGTTCCCAAACTGGGAAAGAAATTATGGCTTTGTGGCTGTATTATCTAGTGGAAATCTCAGTCTCATCCTGGTTGCTATAATTCTACACCTTTCACTTAATTTCCATTTATGTGAGAAAGCAAGCACTGAATAGTGTAGGGAATCATTGTACCGTCGCTGTGAAATATATTTTCAATGAGAAAAAAAATATTGTTTGAAGCTGGTGGACCAAAACTAAAGTAACTTTCGGTTTTGGTTCACCAGCTTCAAACAGCGGTTTTGGTCCACTAGCTTTTTATAGGCACTGTATAATACTGCTCCTTTCTGGGATCAAACCGCTTCCTTGAATGATGCAGGGGAGTGTTAGCAATATCTAGGTGTAGTTAATAAATCAGACAGATGAAACTGAAGAACTGAGAGGGGGAACACAAAAACATATCTTTGACCCAACCCTGCTATTGTATGGTTTGTTTGTGATTTCACAAACTGGGCTAAAACAAATAAACAGTTCCCTCAAGAATGGATTGAGAAACAGTGGTCGGTGGTCAGCTTGATGTAATGCTGCATGTAGTGCTGAGCGATTAACTGAAATGCAGGTTATTTCTCATTTTTTAATCATTAAGAGAATCTATTGACTCTTAAAACCAGATGACACTACAGTGGAGTTGTTTGGAAGGGACACATAACAATGTGTCTGGAGAAACAAAAAGGCCCAGCACACCAACATCAAAACCTCATCCCAATTGTTAGACATGGTGGAGGGAGCATCATGGATTGGGGCTGCTTTGCTGGCTCAGGGCCTGGACATCTTCGAAAGGAAAAATGAATTCCCAAGTTTATCAAGACATTGTAAGGCTATCTGTCCGCCAATTGAAGCTCAACAGAAGTTGGGTGATGCAACAGGACAATGACCCAAAACACAGAAGTAAATCAACAACAGAATGGCTTCAATAGAAGAAAATACACCTTCTGGAGAGACCTAGTCAGAGTCCTGACCTCAACCCGATTGAGATGTTGTGGCATGACCTCGAGAGCGGTTCACACCAGACATCCCAAGAATATTGCTGAACTGAAACAGTTTTGTAAAGAGGAATGGTCCAAAATTCCTCCTGACCGGTGTGCAGGCCTGATCCGCAACTACAGAAAACGCTTGGTTGAGGTTATCGCTGCCAAAGGAGGCAACCAGTTATTAAATCCAAGGGTTCACATACTTTTCCCACCCTGCACTGTGAATGTTTACACAGTGTGTTCAATAAAGACATGAAAATGTATAATTGTTAGTCTGTTATTAGTTTAAGCAGACTGTGTTTGTCTATTGCTGTGACTTAGATGAAGATCAAATTTTATGACCAATTTATGCAGAAATTAAGGTAATTCGAAAGGGTTCACATACTTTCTTGCCGCTGTATATATACACACTACAGGTCAAAGGTTTTAGAACACCTACTCATTCAAGGTTTTTAATAAAAATAACTATTTTCTACGTTGTAGAATATGAAATAACACATATGGAATAATGTAGTAACCAAAGAAAGTGTTAAACAAATCAAAATATATTTTATATTTGAGTTTCTTCAAATAGCCACCCTTTGCCTTGATGACAGCTTTGCACACTCTTGGCATTCACTCAACCAGCTTCATGAGGTAGTCACCTGGAATGCATTTCAAATAACAGGTGTGCCTTGTTAAAAGTTAATTTGTGGAATTTCTTTCCTTCTTAATGCGTTTGAGCCAATCAGTTGTGTAGTGAGAAGGTAGGGGGGTATACAGAAGATAGCCCTATTTGGTAAAAGACCAAGTCCATATTATGGCAAGAACAGCTCAAATAAGCAAAGAGAAACGACAGTTTCAGATTTGGTTCCAACAGTGTCTTTGTGAGACACGGTGTGGGTGAACGGATGATCTACGCATGTGTATTTCTCACTGTAGATGGAGAGGAGTTGCTGGTGACACTGATTTACTTCAAATTCAAGGCACTCTTAACCAGCATGGCTACCACAGCATTCTACAGGGATACGCCATCCCATCTGGTTTGGGCTTAGTGGGACTATCATTTGTCTTGCAACAGAACAATGACCCAACACACCGCCAGGCTGTGTAAGGGCTATTTTACCAAGGAGAGTGATGGAGCGCTGCATCAGATGACCTGGCCTCCACAATCCCTCAACCTCAACCAAATTGAGATGGTTTGGGATGAGTTGGATGAGTTGGACCATCGAGTGAAGGAAAAGCAGCCAACAAGTGCTCAGCATGTGGGAACTCCTTCAAGACGGTTGGAAAAGCATTCCAGGTGAAGCTGGTTGAGAGAATGCCAAATTGTGCAAAGCTGTCATCACTGCAAAGGGTTGCTATTTGTTTAACACTTTTTTGGTTACTACACGATTCCATATGTGTTATTTCATAATTGTGATGTCGTCACTATTATTCTACAATGTAGAAAATGGTAAAAATAAATAAAAACCCTTGAATGAGTAGGTGTTCTAAAACTTTTGACTGGTAGTAACAAAGTGACTACACACACGTTCAAAAGTTTGGGGTCACTTAGAAATGTCCTCGTTTTTGAAAAGGCAAATTTTTTGTCCATTAAAATAACATCAAATTGATTAGAAATGCAGTGTAGATAATGTTAATGTTGTAAATGACTACTGTAGTTGGAAACGGCTGATTTTTAAAATGGAATATCTACATAGGCGTACAGAGGCCCATTGTCAGCAACCATCACTCCTGTGTTCCAATGGCACGTTGTGTTAGCTAATCAAAGTTTATCATTTAAAAAAAGGCTAATTGATCATTAGAAAATAAAATGTTCTAATTATTTTTTTTTCTCATTTTGTCTGTCATAGTTGAAGTGTACCTATGATGAAAATTACAGACCTCTCATCTTTTTAAGTGGGAGAACTTGCACAATTGGTGGCTGACTAAATACTTTTTTGCCCCACTGTACATATACACACACACACTGAGCTTTCTTATGTCTCCTAGTTATACGACAGACACTTCAAAATCTTATTCCTTATGATACATTTTTTTACTGTCTTCTTCTTGCCATGTATGAATGTGTTATTAAATGCGTTTGTGGGCTATAGTAGTAAAGGCCAATTTCTATATTTAATTTGACACTTGAAAGGGGTCCTAAAATTCAAAATGAAAATTGCTAAATTATCCATGGTATGACCATCTTAAAATAATTCCATATGTTTGCTTTTTAAAATAGTTTAATCTGTGTTAGAGCATTCAACCCACAAAATGTCTAATGCATTTAATGTCCATTAATTTTTTTATAGAAACTGAAATCATAACCCGTGATAATAAAAAAATAAAAATAGAACCAACCTCAAAAAGCACTAGTCACTCAGCACTAGCTGCATGTTATGTGCTGTGTAACCCATATGGTGTATTATTATGCTGCCAGTCCCAGTCTCACCAGGGGATGAAGCACTTGGCTCCATGTCTCTGTTCTGCCAGCTGTTGAAGCCTCAGTATCCTCTCTGCCTGGATCTGGAACAGGGTCTTGTGGGAAGGCAGGCCCACATCGTACATGCCTTTTGGGTAGGACACCCCAAGCCGGGTCCCTTGGCCCCCCGCTAGCAGAAGAACAGCCACCCTGCTCTGGGAGATACACCGCAGACCTAGGAAAGGGGTTGAGAGAATAACAGTTAATGTATGAGACCATCATTTAACAAAATGTAAATATGGTACAAACAATAGAGCTTATTCAAGCAATATAACTGAAACCAAAACATATTTGTGATGTTTGACTAAACTCAAGAACACTATCAACTTTTTATGGCTATAACGACTGAAGTATAATCTACCTTGGCAAGGGGACCTGATATAATCATTGCAGGTTGAAACAGCAGGATAACCCAATAACCATAGTTCAATTGCATTCAACTTCCTAATCTAAACATACACTACATGACCAAGAGTCACGGGGCGGCAGGTAGCCTAGTGGTTAGAGTGTTGGGCCAGTAACCGAAAGGTTACTAGATTGAATCCCCGAGCTGACAGGGTAAAAATCTGTCGTTCTGCCTCTAAACAAGGCAGTTCCTAGGCCGTCGTTTTAAATTAGAATGTTCTTAACCGACTTGCCTAGTTAAATAAAGGTTACATAAAATAAAAATGTGGACACCTGCTCGTCAAACATCTTATTCCAAAATCATGGGTATTAATATGGAGTTGGTCCTCCCCTTTGCAGCTATATATATGGGAAGGCTTTTCAACACTGCTGCAGGGACTTGCTTTCATTCAGTCACAAGAGCATTGGTGAGGTCAGGCACTGATGTTGGGCGATTAGGACTGGCTTGCAGCTCATCGCAAAGGTGTTCGATGGAGTTGAGGTCAGGGCTTTGTGGAGGCCAGTCCAGTTCTTCCACACCGATCAAGACAAACCATTTCTGTATAGACCTCACTTTGTGCACGGGGGCATTGTCAAGCAGAGCCAGGAAAGGGCCTTCCCTAAACTGTTGCCACAAAGTTGGAAGCGCAGCATATTCTATAATGTCATTCCCTTCACTGAAACTAAGGGTCCTAGCCCGAACCATGAAAAACAGCCCCAGACCATTACTCTGCCTCCACCAAACTTTACAGTTGGCTCTATGCATTGTGGCAGGTAGCATTCTCCTGGCAACAGCCACACTGAGATTTTTCCATCTGAACGCGTTTCCTCTGCTCCAGAGTCCCAACGGCGGTGAGCTTTACACCTCTCCAGCCGACGCTTGACATTGTGCATGGTGATCTTAGGCTTGTGTGAGGCTGCTTGGCCATGGAAACCCATTTCATGAAGCTTCAGATGAAGAGCTCATGTGCTGACATTGCTTTTAGGGGCAGTACGGAACTCGGTAGTCAGTGTTGCAACAGAGGACAGACATGCTACAGCACTCAGCGGTCCCGGTCTATGAGCTTTTCTGGCCTACCACTTCGTGGCTGAGCCGTTGTTGCTCCTAGACGTATCCACTTCACAATAACAACACGTACAGTTGACCGGGCAGCTCTAGCAGGGCTGACTTGTTGGAAAGGTGGCATCCTTTAACAGTGCCAAGTTGAAATTCATTGAGCTTTTCAGTAAGGCCATTCTACTGCCAATGCTTGTTTATGGAGATTGCATGGCTGTGTTCTCGATTTTATAAACTTGTCAGCAACGGGTGTGGCTGAAATACCAGAATCCACTAATTTGATGGGGTGTCCACATACTTTTGTATATATGGTGTACTTGGTCAACAACACCCTTATTATACAGCTCTACTTTACCTTACATAAACTGTTGCTATAAGAGTTGGGGCACTCACATTTCTGAGCATCTGAGAGTGTACTGGGAGCGGGAAGTACCATTGTAGGCTTTCCTGACACACATACACACCCTGGGGTGTATGTATCCTTAGCTTGCTGCTGTAGATGTTGGCTGCCCTGACACACCACCATGACTAAGAACTGACGCAGTGCTGGATGACCTCACGAATGAGGGCGTAGTACCCCATTTACATCAGGCCCAAACCAGAACCAGATGCTCCTTTTCTTCTCCCCTCCTTCATCACTCAGGCTGGACCTCCTCAGCTGCAGCTAAGGCCTGCTAAACATTGAGCTGGACCCCCACTTCAACATCACGGTTTACCCTCTAACCCTTAAGGTTGCCAAGTCATGTAAGGGTTACCAGGTCTTGTTTAACCCCCTCAGAGTTGCCATTACCTGATCACAGCAAATGATCCCTTCTGCTGCCTGTCACTGTGCTGTTTGAAGGGGGTTACATGTTGGAAAGGTTAGTTTCAGTAGCCCTGCTTAGTTGGAGGAAATTGTATTGCATAGGCCTTTACTCATTTGGGCAAAAGTCTGTCCTCCACCCTCTCTCCTCCGTGACCCGAAAAACCGATAAGTGGTCAACGAGAAATCACTTCATTAGAAGGCTAACTGAAGAGTCCCCTCTTCAATATCCATGTTTCATCAAGGATAGTCATGTGTATCCTACCAGACACCTTCACAGAAGAGTTTTGAAATCTTCCACATGCCCTTTGAAACCTCTTGTTTTGTTGGAAGAGAAAAAGCATGCAAACTTTAAAAAATGTTATTTATTGTTTTACCTATCAAATGTCTTGCACAATTAACTTAATTTGTTATTTAGAAATTACATTTATTTTGGGATGTACCCCTGTAAACATAATTTGTGTGATGATGCGCGAGTGGAGAAGGAGTCTCATTTTATACAACAGCATTTTCGTCCAGTCTCTCCTCGACTACCCATGACCTTTTTCAAAAGGAGGCGAGAGAAGATGACAGAGCGAGGAAGCAGGAGTTGAGCAAATCCATCTGAGAGAGGCCATAATGTTTGACCTTAGTTGCGCGAGGGCATAAACTGAGACAACCGACACACACAAACACACGCGCTGCACGCACTTCACGACTAGTCTAGAATGTAACACTAGGCAGAAGACACCTACTTTATAACATTGTACTGCACACCATAAAACCTGATGAGATTTCCCTACCTGCCTGTTTCACTTCCTGGTAGCATGTAAAATAATCTAGGATGTTGAAAACCAGTGGAATTCAATCCCTTGAATGAAATTAGCCCCAATTTTAAAGAAATCAATAGAAACAGCTTAAGATTGTGGCATAGATGCACTATTTTGACTGAAATGCATACATCATTGTGACCGACTTTACAAAACAGTCAATTCCAAGCTAAACCAACCACAATTAAAATACTTTTCAAGTATTTGACATATGGATTTGACTCTGGTCTGGTCCCAAGCAATCCACCATTTGGGAACACCTGTACCAGACGACTCACCCTCCTCCTCCCAGTCCTTGAGGCAGTCTCTGTCCCTGGTCACGCTACCCAACACCTCCCTGGGCACTGGCTCCATACGGGCGTCCATTTTCTCCTGCTTGCTGCTGCCCGACACCTCCATGGCACTGCGGAAGAACCTGTTGATCTCCTGGAAGTCCATAGCTTCCAGGTCAGAGGTCATCTCAGCCTGCTGCTCAGGGGTCAGCTCATCCCAGAACTGCAGGAGGTGAGACTGGCCAGCTTCTGCCAACCTCTGGGTCAGTCTGCTTCTGGTGCTCTCCATGACGATGATCACACTGCTTGGTTATGCTACTGTAGAAGAATCTCCTCTCGGGAAACTACCTACCACACCCAGAAAAGAAGCAAACAGGAACGTGTTGTAAGTGTCAGGGATATTTAACTTGCCCACACAGTCATGAGGATCACATTACTGGGCTCAAATCTCCTCTGAAAACTACCACACCCAATACAATAGAAAATGATTGTCGTCACATCAGATAGGTATTAGGAAGCACTGGTGCAGCATCATTGGAATACACTTGCTCTAAATAGAAACAGATGCTGGGTCCTCTCTGGTTCAACACTAGCTTAATGACTAAAAAGAGAAGACGTTTCACAATCTGGATTTGTGTCATAAATATGGTGAACAGCAACACGTACATCCATGATCTTTGTGGGACCATAATTACATGGGTGTGCCTGCCATGTTTCTTCAAGCAAAGCTTGGTGACTTCAGTAAACATCTATGACGACATTCCAGTAGGGGACTTGTTGTACTAGACCACACGCCCATTTGACAATTTCCCCTTTGATTTACATCAGCAGATGAGCGGAGCTGTCAACTTGCCACCTCAATAGTGGCATAACTTTTCTTTAGCTTGAAGCCACGTCTACTGCAATAAGCAGGGCAAAATCAGATCCTCGGGACACCAATATTAAGTTATATCATTGACACTAAACTTCACAGAACATTGCCACGGCTTTCAGACAATCCACGACATGGGAAGTGTTCTAACATACAATGGATAAAGAAGTGCCCCATTGATGCACCAAAACTATTTACAAACAGGCTATTACTACGTTAGCTAGCTAACGTAATACTAGACATTTTACACCATCATGTCGATCCATAAAGCTGCGGTTAAGTTAGCTAACCAAATCAGATATTAACTACCTACACATATTGACAATCATCATTCAATTTGTGGTCCTACACAACAGCACGCTACCAATGGGGGGGCGCGACAATAATTTAAACCTCATAGCTATTTTTACAACCCTGTTTGAAAAACAAAATGCGCTAACTAGACTATTGGATGAAAATGTAACGACGTTAGTAGCAGATTAAGTTAATAAAAGCTTACCAACAACAGAGTCTATGAATCAATTTGGTCGGACAGCGTCTATCCGGTGATTCTGGTATTGACCACCGTACCCCCGCCCCCTCGAGTACACCTAGCTACATCCGTCACTTTGACGTGGCACTATCGAATGGGAACGCCCTGCAGTTTAAAGACACATTTTTGCCGTATTACATATTTTTGTGCATTTTACATTTACCCTTACAGTATTGAATAAATAATTTGTAAGATCAAGTGAATCATAAAGTCGCGTTAACCATCTCAGACAACTATGATAGTAAAATACTTATGAGACCATCCAATAAGAACTGATTTACCGTCAGTGTATTTGTTTACCCTTCTTATATCTCTCTATGTCGTTATTGAACTGTAGACTGTTCTTAGATCTGTAAGGGGAAATTACAACTACCTATCCAATCAGGTACGAGAGGAAGTAGAAATTGAGAAACGTGACGTTTGAGTGGAATAAAAAAAAAAGGAATTTACGACTGCTGCTTCCGGGAACATGGCCGGCTAAACAATGACAAAAGTCTCTCTCCTCAAAATCAAGAAGAAACTTTTCGAAATGCAAACTGCTTGGCTTAACAAAAGTGTTTGGATTCAGTGCGTGCAATTAGGTCGTTTATTTGGTTTACATCTGCATGCATGTTGTTTAAGGTGATGTTTAAGTCGGACTAACTTGGCTATCTTGCCAGCGAAGGTAGCCAACTTTTCACATTCAGCAGAATTAGCCTAACGTTAGCTAGCAAATGCGAAGTGGCTTACATGTCAACATAGCTAGGAACATAAGTATTGCTATTGGCTGCTACACTTGAAGCCCGCAACTGATTTATTAAGTTCCACGATCGACACGTTGCAGTGCTGGCTTGTGTAACGTAGATGCGTTTGTTATTTTTATCGGGGTGTCTCGCTGGTTTATTGTTATGTTTTCGCAGCTGCGTACAGCTGTCTAGCTAGCTTGATTGACATTAATTTCAATGGCTCACTGTAGTTCAGATCCAAGTGGGAAGGTACCCCGTCCAGATAGCTTAGTGTTGATGGCAGGATCTCCTGGAAGCGTTGATCAGGCTATG
Organism: Oncorhynchus mykiss; assembly: GCF_013265735.2. Classification (NCBI taxonomy): domain Eukaryota; kingdom Metazoa; phylum Chordata; class Actinopteri; order Salmoniformes; family Salmonidae; genus Oncorhynchus; species Oncorhynchus mykiss. The sequence goes on from NC_050570.1 coordinate 29,285,488, forward strand.
AAGCCGGTGTTGTTTGAAATATTTGGAGAGTTTTGGAACGTCCAAACCCGGCTAGGGCAAGGCGTCTCGGCCTCAGTATACCGTGTGAGCTCAGGGAGGGCGAGTACGGCCGCGGTTAAGGAGTTCCAGGCTGACACTCAGAGTGGAGATTACGGGTACCAAAAGGAGAGGTCCGTGCTGGAAGACATACAAGGACACAAAAACATCGGTAAGAAATGTTTGAGTTGCAATATGGTTGTACTGTGCACAATCTCTGGAATTAGTGCTCGTTTTCTAGTGTGCCTCCCATGACTAGGCTATGTGAGAATCAAATGATGAGTCTTATTGAGGGTGTAGCCTCATTTAACCTTGGATACTTTGGGTCTGTGTTCTTGTCCAGCTGATTGCAAATCTGTCATTACAACTAGAGGTCGACCGATTATGATTTTTCAACTCAGATACCGATTATTGGAGGAGCAAGAAAAGCCGATACCGAGTAATCAGCTGTTTTATTTTTAAAATTGTATTTTAAAATGTATTTGTAATAATGAAAATTACAACAATTACTGAATTAACTTATTTTAACTTAATATAATACATCAATAAAAATCAATTTAGCCTCAAATAAATAATGAAACATGTTCAATTTGGTTTAAATAAGGCAAAAACACAGTGTTGGAGAAGTAAACGTGCAATGTAAAAAAGCTAACGTTTGAGTTCCTTGCTCAGAGCATGAGAACATATGAAAGTTGGTGGTTCCTTTTAACATGAGACTTCAATATTCCAAGGTAAGAGGTTTTAGGTTGTAGTTAATATAGTATTTTATAGGACTATTTCTCTCTATACCATTTGTATTTCAAATACCTTTGACTATTGGATGTTCTTATAGGCACTTTAGTATTGCCAGTGTAACAGTATAGCTTCCGTCCCTCTCCTTGCCCCTACCTGGGCTCGAACCAGGAACACATCGACAACAGCCACACACGCGGCTCTTGCAGAGCAAGGGGAATAACTACTCCAAGTCTCAGAGCGAGTGACGTTTGAAAAGCTATTAGCACGCACCCCGCTAACTAGCTAGCCATTTCACATCGGTTACACCAGCCATTAGGCTGATAGGCTTGAAGTCATAAACAGCGCTATGCTTGCGAAGAGCTGCTGGCAAAACGCACAAATGCTGTTTGAATTAATGCTTACGGGTCTGCTGCTGCCTACCATTGCTCAGTCAGACTGCTCTATCAAATCATATACTTAATTATAATATAATAACACACAGAAATATGAGCCTTAGGTCATTAATATGGTCGAATCTGGAAACTATCATCTTGAAAACAAGACGTTTATTCTTTCAGTGAAATACGGAACCGTTCCGTATTTTATCTAAGGGGTGGCATCCATAAGTCTAAATATTCTTGTTACATTGTACAACCTTCAATGTTATGTCATAATTACGTAAAAGTTTGGCAAATTAGTTCGCAATGAGCCAGGCGGCCCAAACTGTTGCATATACCCTGACTCTGCGTGCAATGAACGCAAGAGAAGTGACACAATTTCGCCTGGTTAATATTGCCTGCTATCCTGGATTTCCTTTAGCTAAATATGCAGGTTTAAAAATATATACTTCTGTGTATTGATTTTAAGAAAGGCATTGGTGTTTATGGTTAGGTACAGTCGTGCAACGATTGTGCTTTTTTCCGCAAATGCGCTTTTGTTAAATCATCCCCCAGCGTTGCATTGATTATATGCAATGCAGGACACGCTAGATAATATCATCAACCATGTGTTGTTAACTAGTGACTATGATTGATTGTTTTTTATAAGATAAGTTTCATGCTAGCTAGCAACTTACCTTGGCTTCTACTGCATTCGCGTAACAGGCAGGCTCCTCGTGGAGTGCAATGAGGCAGGTGGTTAGAGCGTTGGACTAGTTAACCGTAAGGTTGCAAGATTGAATCGGCGAGCTGACAAGGTAAAAATCTATCGTTCTGCCCCCGAACAAGGCAGTTAACCCACCGTTCCTAGGCCGTCATTGAAAATAAGACTGTGTTCTTAACTGATTTGTCTAGTTAAATAAAGGTGTAAAAAAAAAAACCAACAGCGAAATCGGCGTCCAAAAATACAGATTTCCGATTTGTTATGAAAACTTGAAATCGGCCCTAATTAATCGGCCATTCCGATTAATCGGTCGACCTCTAATTACAACCAAGTCTCACACATCAGTCTCGTCTCTGATCTGTCATAGTAAGTCGTGAGTGTTTACATGCACACTAATTATTTGATATTAAACGTATTATGGCAGTAGGCCAAGTATATGGCAATAGTCATGTAAACACCTTACTCTGCTTATCTTAATCGGCTTAAGGTCAATCTTAGTAAGCATATGCTGATTAAAACACCTGAGCAATGTTCAAATACTCATACTAACTGTACTATTGTGACGTAAGTTGAGTATGTAGTATGCTTATTGGTCATAGTATGGATATATTTAGTATACCACAAGTGCTCGGATGTCGTACTATATTTGTAAAGATTTCGAAGTATACAGGCAGGGGACACTATTTCTTTGCTTTTAGAGCACACAATGCAATTCTTAAGAATATGGGCGTAGCGTCACAACATTTTCGGTTTTGATTCAATCTTAAAATGTATTAGTACATGTAAATAGTATTTTCAACAGTGCGCAACTGAGCCCACAATTTGGGGTGTTACGGCATGTTGGCATTCTTCTATTGGCAGGAACCCCCCCCCCCCCCCCCCCCCCCCCTTACTGGAGTCCCCGTCCCTGCCTACCGGAGACCTCCTTGCTAGCTAGCAGAAGCGTCACCGTTAGACGGTGTCCTTGGCTCCCGCCTGCCGAACACCTGCCCTCACCGTCGTTAACAGAACTGCAGTAAAACAGTTCCCGAAAGCCAGGGGTGAAGGACACTGTCTACTGGTCGCCCCTGCCTCTCGCTCGCGTGGGAGGCTGGGGAGACAGCTTGCTAGCTACCGTCCTTTCTTCTGCAGGGTTTATCGGTGGCTGGCATCCAATATTATTTTGCATTAATGCCACCTACTGTACTGGAGCGCCCCTGCCTCCCACCTGTCCTAACTGAAAAAATGACCAATAGAAGTATAAAGAGGGGTTCCTGCAAATGCAGGAATGCCCTGAATTGCGGGCTGTAATTGTACCCTTCTCGCTTTCCAGTGTATGATCTATGCATGTGCCAGCACTGGTAGCGCAAGCCTCAGCTCTTTTGCTAACTGCCTAGGAACAGTGGGTTAACTGCTTTGTTCAGGGGCAGAACGACCTTGTCAGCTCGGGGATTCGATCTTGCAACCTTTCGGTTACTAGTCCAAAGCTCTAACCACTAGGCTACCTGCCGCCCCGGAACATGGTCGCTGTGGTAGAACATTTTATTTTGATCAGTCATTTTCTGCATGCATTTAAATGCATTTACATCATCAAGTAGCATGATTTCAGATGTGTCCATGTAAACAGTATTATTAGGGAAATCATAGCCCTTGATCATGACTCTCAGTTCCATTACACAAGTCATTGGACGAAGGTGTCTTCTGTGCGGTGTCTTCTCAGAGCCCTGAGACTTGGTCTGAACATTAACATGCAGTGCTTGCGGTACGGTTTTGGAAACATAAGGACCTCTTCTTTCATATCAGCGAGAATAATTTTTCTAAAAACTAAAGGATACATTTATACACACCATTTTTTTTATAGGGTTAGTGTTCCCACACGGCCATATCTCCATACTCTGCTTCACAAACATGGCTCTCTCGGGATATGCTATCGGAGTCTGTACAGCCACCGGGATTCTCAGTGCACCTCGCCAACAGGAATAAATCTTTCACTTCCTGACTGATGTCTTGAGATGTTGCTCCAATATAGCAACTTAATTTTCCATCCTCATGATGCCATCTATTTTGTGAAGTGCACCAGTCCCTCCTGCAGAAAAGCACCCCCACAACATGATACTGCCACCCCTGTGCTTCATGGTTGGGATGGTGTTCTTTGGCTTGCAAGCCTCCCCCTTTTTCCTCCAAACATAATGTTGGTCATTATGGCCAAACAGTTCTATTTTTGTTTCATCAGACCAGAGGACATTTCTCGAAAAAGTACGTTCTTTGTCTCCAAGTGCAGTTGCAAACCGTAGTCTGGCTTTTTTTTTTTATGGCGGTTTTGGAGCAGTGCCTTCTTCCTTGCTGAGTGACCTTTCTGGTTATGTCTGTACAGGACTCTTTGTTTTTACTGTGGATATAGATAATTTTGTACCGGTTTCCTCCAGCATCTTCACAAGGTCCTTTGCTGTTGTTTTGAGATTGATTTGCACTTTTTACACCAAAGTACGTTCATCTCTAGGAGACAGAATGCCTCCTTCCTGAGCGGTATAACGGCTGTGTGGTCCCATGGTGTTTATACTTGTGTACTATTGTTTGTACCTATGAACGTGGTACCTTCAGGCATTTGGAAATTGCTCTCAAGGATGAACCGGACTTGTAGAGGTCTGCAATTTCCTTTCTGAGGCCTTGGCTGGTTTCTTTTGATTTTTCCCAGGATGTCAAGCAAAGAGACACTGAGTTTGAAGGTAGGCACTGAGTTTGAAGGTAGGCACTGAGTTTGAAGGTAGGCACTGAGTTTGAAGGTAGGCACTGAGTTTGAAGGTAGGCACTGAGTTTGAAGGTAGGCACTGAGTTTGAAGGTAGGCACTGAGTTTGAAGGTAGGCACTGAGTTTGAAGGTAGGCACTGAGTTTGAAGGTAGGCACTGAGTTTGAAGGTAGGCACTGAGTTTGAAGGTAGGCACTGAGTTTGAAGGTAGGCACTGAGTTTGAAGGTAGGCACTTGAAATACATCCACAGGTACACCTCCAATTGACTCAAATGATGTCTATTAGCCCATCGGAAGCTTCTAAAGCCATGACATAATTTTCTGGAATTTTCCAAGCTGTTTAAAGGCACAGTCAACTTAGTGTATGCAAACTTCTGACCCACTGTAATTGTGATGCAGTGAATTATAAGTGAAATTGTTGGAAAAATGAATTGTCATGCCAAAACTGTAGTTTGTTGTAGTTTGTTGTTTCCATTCCTCACTTAAATTTGTGTGTTAGGTATTTTGTTGTGGAATTGTTAGATATTACTTGTTAGATATTGCTGCACTGTTGGAACTAGAAGCACAAGCTTTTCGCTGCACTCGCAATAACATCTGCTAAACATGTGTATGTGACCAATACATTTTGATTTGATGTTACACTGCGTGTTTACGGAAGATCCACCGACGACAGTGGGACCACCTGCGCTAATTAGCTATTTAGCATTCTCCGAACCCCTGTGTGTAATGGAAGAAAACCGCCAGAAACGTGTTGTCGTTAAGTACCTGTTAATTAAGCCGGTACAGTAAGTGTATATGATGTGATATGAAAGTGAAGGCTTTTATGTTTCTAGAACCGTATCGCAATTGAGAGTCGATTCAAGTTTGGGATGCAGTTGTTGGGTGCCAGAGCCTGTCTACCTCTGAAAATTAACAAATAAATTCCTTGGACCTAAAACCGTAATCGTAGGCTCTTTTAAGAGTAAATCTTGGGCTAAAGAAATCGTTCTTCTTGCAAAGCAGATAAAGGTTTTAAACATTCTATTATATTAATCTGACGATTCACCTCAATCGTATTATTGTGTGCATGTAACCATACTTCTTCATGGCAATACTGGTTTTTAAAGTCTTGATTGGCATATCATAAAACCCATCTCAGTCACGTCAAACAAACTCATGATAAGCCTGATTTGTACTCAAGCATCCTAATAACCAATGTTCCCTCTAAGCTGCGTGCGCTCACGCCTCTTCCCTGGACTGCTGTGCACGGTGCATAAGTAGCAGGGTAGCCTAGTGGTTAGAGCGTTGGACTAGTAACCGGAAGGTTGCAAGTTCAAACCCCCGAGCTGACAAGGTACAAATCTGTCGTTCTGCCGCTGAACAGGCAGTTAACCCACTGTTCCTAGGCCGTCATTGAAAATAAGAATTTGTTCTTAACTGATTTGCCTGGTTAAATAAAGGTGTAAAAAAAAAAAAAAAATATCAGCCCACCGAGAGAAGCACGAGATTGAACTTCATTCAACTTTCTAGAATTTTCCCTGCTAGTTAACACTATCAACGTTTCCCTTTACTGTGGAATTGGGTTAGAAACAATGCAATATTAGCTACATTTAATGCAACATACCAAAACAAACTATGTAGGATTATTTTGTTGTGCAGGACTCATCCGTACACTACGAAACCGGTGCAGTATAACCAATCAGAACTGCAATAGGCCTATTTGCATATAGACCATTTTTATCTATGGGTCTGTGCCATTTACTTTGAACTGGACTGTTTGCAGCTGTGTCGTGAGTCGATGAGCTTGTTTTGAGATCAAAGCGAGAGCTGCATGTAGCCATGCGTTTACATTTTGTTCATATCCTTTGCTAGTTAATGAGTTATTAGCTCAGTTATAGATACTTTGTAGTCAGCAATAGGGGAGGGATTGCTTCCTACAAGAGCACAAAATGTGTGCATTTCTAGACATCTTTGAAAAGCAGTCAGGTAAAGAGCTTTTTCTTAAAGGGGCAGTGTTGTATTTTGACACGTTCTTGAATAAGCTAAGTAGCCAATAGGAAGAGGGTAGCATAATTTGTCTGATTTTCTGTAATAATGGTATGGGAATAATAATGCAATTTATTTTGTAAAGTAGTTTCTTGCATAAAACAACATTTTTAGTCCCCTTGTCTGAAGGACCAGTGGAAAAACAGGTTAATGTCAAGCGCTGCATCCCCCCCCCCCCCCCCCCCCCAAAGGTCTCATGAAACGTAGGCCTACATTGGACCCCACACATTAGCTGCAACTGTAAGCTAAATGATAGAGCTATTGCCACGTTAAAATGTTATGGGATGCATTTTCTACATTGTTTTTAATGGTAGACCACTCTGGTAGGCCTACATTCACAGTAAGCTTGTGCTGGGAGTTGCTCAGAATTTTCATAACATTCAAGTTTGCGCTCCGCAGACCTGAAATTTGCTCAGTGCTGGAAAAAATTTGAGGGAACATTGCTAATAACCCAACCTTGTCCGTCTCATTTGTGTAAGGTCCATGCTCTTTATTTGCTATAAAACAATTCAAAGGAAGATAAGATATTGGAGAGTACTTTGCCCCCTATATAAAACAATTCTGTTGTCTATGTTTATTGATAATCACCACATTTTTGAAGGACTGGGCTATAAATGGATATGGTTTTGATTATGACCTCAATTCTACCTCCTCAATATCACCATATAGACTTATTTTGCATTCATAATACGTGAACATTCATATAATACACCATGTTTTCATAACACGCTTTTTTTCTAACCTTTTGATGACTTTGCTTTACGGATCCCATCAGTGATTACAATAGGAAGGGATGACGGAAGGATGCATTCTGAGTATTCAAACAGAGCCCCTAGTAACCTCCTTCACTCCCCAATCAAATCTGTGCTGACTGTAACCCTAACCCCTCCTGTCTGTCTCCACAGTAACGCTGTACGGGGTGTTCACCAACCGCAGCCAGGTGGGTGTGGCCACGCACTGCCTGCTGCTTGAGCTGCTGGACGTCAGTGTGTCTGAGCTGCTTGTGAGGGCCAGTACCCAAGGCCGAGCCTGCAGCCCCCAGTGTGGTGGTTCCCAGAAGCAGGGCCACTCCATGTGGCTGGTGCAGCACTGTGCCAGGGACGTCCTGGAGGCCCTTGCCTTCCTCCATAGAGCGGGCTATGTCCATGCCGACCTCAAGCCCCGCAATGTGCTCTGGAGCGCAGACGATGAGTGCTTCAAACTCATCGACTTTGGCCTCAGCTTCAAAGAGGGCAACCAGGTGATTTGAATTGAAGAATAGGGGTTTGGCTCTGACTGTAGGCCTCTGGTGAGGGGAACCAGGGGTGAATACACTGGGAACGTTTTGGACTAATGAGTACACCTCTGGTATGGGGGCAGGTAGCTTAGAGGTTAAGAACATTGGGCCAGTAGCCAAAAGGTTGCTGGGTTAAATCCCTGAGCTGACTAGGTGTAAAATCTGTTGTGCCAGTCACTCTGGATAAGAGCGTCTGCTAAATGACAAAAAAAAGGTTAAAATAAATAAACTGGTGGAGGACAGATGTTGGAGTAAGCTGTAGTCCCTGACTAGATGGTAGTCGTGCTAGAATGGACAAAATATACAATATTCTCTGTGTGAAACATTTTGCCTCCATTTTCTGTGTTCAGGATGTGAAATACATCCAGACAGATGGGTACCGTGCCCCGGAGGCTGAGCGTCAATACTCCCTGGCCCAGGCGGGGATGGAGGTGGATGGTGACTCTGGCTGCTCGGCCGCTGTGGACCTCTGGAGCTTGGCAATCGTCCTATTGGAGATGTACTCGGGCATCAAACTCAAAGACACCGTCAGGACACCCGAGTGGAAGGTACAGTGCCTTGCGAAAGTATTCGGCCCCCTTGAATTTTGCGACCTTTTGCCACATTTCAGGCTTCAAACATAAAGATATAAAACTGTATTTTTTTGTGAAGAATCAACAACAAGTGGGACACAATCATGAAGTGGAACGACATTTATTGGATATTTCAAACTTTTTTAACAAATCAAAAACTGAAAAATTGGGTGTGCAAAATTATTCAGCCCCCTTAAGTTAATACTTTGTAGTGCCACCTTTTGCTGCGATTACAGCTGTAAGTCGCTTGGGGTATGTCTCTGTCAGTTTTGCACATCGAGACACTGAAATGTTTTCCCATTCCTCCTTGCAAAACAGCTCGAGCTCAGTGAGGTTGGATGGAGAGCATTTATGAACAGCAGTTTTCAGTTCTTTCCACAGATTCTCGATTGGATTCAGGTCTGGACTTTGACTTGGCCATTCTAACACCTGGATATGTTTATTTTTGAACCATTCCATTGTAGATTTTGCTTTATGTTTTGGATCATTGTCTTGTTGGAAGACAAATCTCCGTCCCAGTCTCAAGTCTTTTGCAGACTCCATCAGGTTTTCTTCCAGGATGGTCCTGTATTTGGCTCCATCCATCTTCCCATCAATTTTAACCATCTTCCCTGTCCCTGCTGAAGAAAAGCAGGCCCAAACCATGATGCTACCACCACCATGTTTGACAGTGGGGATGGTGTGTTCAGCTGTGTTGCTTTTACGCCAAACATAACGTTTTGCATTGTTGCCAAAAAGTTCCATTTTGGTTTCATCTGACCAGAGCACCTTCTTCCACATGTTTGGTGTGTCTCCCAGGTGGCTTGTGGCAAACTTTAAATGACACTTTTTATGGATATCTTTAAGAAATGGCTTTCTTCTTGCCACTCTTCCATAAAGGCCAGATTTGTGCAATATACGACTGATTGTTGTCCTATGGACAGAGTCTCCCACCTCAGCTGTAGATCTCTGCAGTTCATCCAGAGTGATCATGGGCCTCTTGGCTGCATCTCTGATCAGTCTTCTCCTTGTATGAGCTGAAAGTTTAGAGGGACGGCCAGGTCTTGATAGATTTGCAGTGGTCTGATACTCCTTCCATTTCAATATTATCGCTTGCACAGTGCTCTTTGGGATGTTTAAAGCTTGGGAAATCTTTTTGTATCCAAATCCGGCTTTAAACTTCTTCACAACATTATCTCGGACCTGCCTGGTGTGTTCCTTGTTCTTCATGATGCTCTCTGCGCTTTTAACGGACCTCTGAGACTATCACAGTGCAGGTGCATTTATACGGAGACTTGATTACACACAGGTGGATTGTATTTATCATCATTAGTCATTTATGTCAACATTGGATCATTCAGAGATCCTCACTGAACTTCTGGAGAGAGTTTGCTGCACTGAAAGTAAAGGGGCTGAATAATTTTGCACGCCCAATTTTTCAGTTTTTGATTTGTTAAAAAAGTTTGAAATATCCAATAAATGTCGTTCCACTTCATGATTGTGTCCCACTTGTTGTTGATTCTTCACAAAAAAATACAGTTTTATATCTTTATGTTTGAAGCCTGAAATGTGGCAAAAGGTCGCAAAGTTCAAGGGGGCCGAATACTTTCGCAAGGCACTGTATGTCCACAGAATGGCCCTCCAACTCTGGGCCTGGATTGCTACTATACTGAGTGTGCAGGCTTTTGTTCCACCACAATACTAACACACCTGCTTAAACTACTGTTTTTTTACCACATTATTGTCAACATTATTCAAATCAAATCAAATTTATTTATATAGCCCTTTGTACATCAGCTGATATCTCAAAGTGCTGTACAGAAACCCAGCCTAAAACCCCAAACAGCAAGCAATGCAGGTGTAGAAGCACGGTGGCTAGGAAAAACTCCCTAGAAAGGCCAAAACCTAGGAAGAAACCTAGAGAGGAACCAGGCAATGTGGGGTGGCCAGTCCTCTTCTGGCTGTGCCGGGTGGAGATTATAACAGAACATGGCCAAGATGTTCAAATGTTCATAAATGACCAGCATGGTCGAATAATAATAAGGCAGAACAGTTGAAACTGGAGCAGCAGCACGTCCAGGTGGACTGGGGACAGCAAGGAGTCATCATGTCAGGTAGTCCTGGGGCATGGTCCTAGGGCTCAGGTCCTCCGAGAGAGAGCAAGAGAGAATCAGAGAAAGCACACTTAAATTCACACAGGACACCGAATAGGACAGGAGAAGTACTCCAGATATAACAAACTGACCCTAGCCCCCCGACACATAAACTACTGCAGCATAAATACTGGATGCTGAGATAGGAGGGGTCAGGAGACAGGCCCTTCCCAACAATGGAAAAAAATAAGAAGGACATGAGGAATAAATACACAATGAGTAATGGTAACTTGGCTATTTACACGGGGTACCAGTACTGAGTCGATGTGGTAATTGAGGTAGATATGTACATATATTCAGGGGTAAAGTGACTAGGCAACAGGTTGGATGATTAACAGTAGCAGCAGCGTATGTGATGAGTCAAAAGAGTTAGTGCAAAAAGTGTCAATGCAGATAGCTATTTGGTTAACTATTTAGTAGTCTTATGGCTTGGGGGTAGAAGCTGTTCAAAGTCCTGTTGGTTCCAGACTTGGTGCATCGGTACCACTTGCCATGCGGTAGCAGAGAGAACAGTCTATGGTGGCTGGAATCTTGGACACTGTAGGACCTTCCTCTGACACCGCCTGGTATAGAGGTCCTGGATGGCAGGGAGCTCGACCCCAGTGATGTACGCACTACCCTCTGTACACCTTGCGGTCAGATGCTAAGCAGTTGCCATACCAAGTGGTGATGCAGCCAGTCAAGATGCTCTCAATGGTGCAGCTGTAGAACCTATTGAGGTTCTGAGGGCCCATGTCAAATCTTATCAGCCTCCTGAGGGGGAAGAGGCATTGTCGTACCTTCTTCACGATTGTGTTGGTGTGTGTGGACCATGTTAACTATTTAGTGATGTGCACACTGAGGAACTTGAAGCTTTTGACCCGCTCCACTACAGCCCCGTCGGTGTGGATGGGGGTGTGGGTTAATAGGGAGTACAGGAGGGGACTAAGCATGCATGATCTTAGAGGGCACTAGGGTGTTGCGTCTTGGTAATCCATTTGGTCCCACGGCCTTGTGAATGTTAACCTGTTTCAAGGTCTTATACCGCCACCCGCTGTGATTACATAACCAGACATACAGTGGACTGTAATAGAGACATGGGTACTTGTTTTCCTAGGAATGAGGTGGACTCTGTTCCACCTGTAGCTAATAGATTGATATGTTCTTCAGAAAGATAGATAGATAGATAATGCACATGTATCAGATAGACATGGGGGTGTTGTCCAAACTGCTGTTCTGCAGCCTATTGTTCTTTGCTCCTGCAGGACAACAGTGCAGCAATAGTCGACCAGATCTTTGCCAGTAACAGTGTGGTGGTTCCTGCCATCCCTGTCTATCACCTCAGAGACCTTATCAAAAGGTAACAACATTCATTCAGGAACACATTCATTTTGTTTTGTTTTTAGGTAAATGCAGACATTTGATCCATTGTACCAAATTGACTCTGCACTCCCTTAAATATAATTAGCTATTTTCAACATTGGAAAGTTATTGAAATGAATATGATGATTATCCTGCGAGAGAGGTACCTAACGTTGACATTTGTATGCTCCTGCAGTATGCTTCACAACAACCCCAAGCACAGAGGCACAGCCGAGAAGGCCCTGCTTAGCCCGTTCTTCAGCATTCCTTTTGGTAATTCAGTCGATATGGGCACATACCTTCCTCTCAGCCAGCTTGGTAGCTTGTAATACAGCATAATTTTACCAGCTCTCCACTCTCACCCCCCCCCACACCAACACCTCTGCTTGTAAACATCTACCTCTTTATGACATTTGCATATTGAATTTTCATTGAAATCACCCAAGATTATAATCATGTGTTTAGAATGGGGTTGATGGAGCTGTATAAACCCTGGAAAAGGCTTCTTAAACCTATTGACTGAGAGAATATTGTGTGTGTGACAGCTCCTCACATAGAAGACTTGGTTCTGCTTCCCTCTCCTGTTCTGCGCCTGCTCAACCTGATTGATGACGGCCACCTGCACAATGAGGAGGAGTATGAAGGTAGGGTACAGCGTTTCTTTAACCGACTTTCTCCTCTGACACTAAATTGCTCCTACAGTTGCTCATTATCACTATCAACGTCAGAAGTACACTAGAGCTTTAGGGAATATTGTCCCTAGATTTCCAAAATAACAGCCAAAACTTTTTGGAATGTGGGGGTCAGATATTGCGATTTATGAATTGTGATTTTCAAACACTTGGGTGAAAACTTGGTAATTCCATCAGACATGGTTAAAACAAGTGTCAGGGTAGCATTAATTCTAAAATGAGATCATATGAATGAATACATACTGTGCTAACTGAATACAAAACCAAAGGAAATGATCAAATTCAAAGATTTTATCCAACATTGTAATAGGCTACAATGATAATAGATAGGATTATTACACCTACATATTAACAAACATGATCATAAAAATATAGCGTATGATTGTGTAAGTTGGCTCAATCATTATTATAATCAAGCGATAAGGCTCAAGGGGGTGTGGTTTATTTTCTTTCTTTAACGAGTCGGCCCCCGGACCAGGCTCAAATCCCTGTCATTCGCATGAAGAGCAGACGCCGATGCAGGGGATGCAGATCCGGGTGCCTTGTCAGAATTCGCCGGTGAGTGGGTAACCCACCAAAACCATCTGTCCTAGTGGCCAACATGCAATCATTGGAGAATAAACTGGATGAGCTCCATTCAAGACTATCCTACCAACGGGACCTTTAAAAACTGTATTATCTTATATTTCACAGAGTCGTGGCTGAACAACGACATGGATAATATACAGTTGGCTGGGTTTTCGTGTATCGGCAAGACGGAACAGCTACCTCCGGTAAGACGAGGGGTCTGTTTCTATTTATCAATAACAGCTTGTGCGCAAAATCTGAAATTCAAGAAGTCTCAAGGTTTTTCTCGCCTGAGGTAGAGTACCTCATGATAAGCTGTAAACCACAGTATTTACCAAGAGTTTATCTATATTTTTCGTAGCTGTCTATTTACCACCACAAACTGACGCTGGCACTAAGACCGCACTCAACGAGCTGTATAAGGCCATTGACAAGAAAATGCTCATCCAGCGATGGTGCTCCCAGGGGCCGGGGCCTTTAATGCAGGAAAACGTAAATCTGTTTCCACAAATGTCTACCAACATGTCACATGTGCAACCAGAGGGGGGAAAAAAACTGTTGGACACCTTTACTCCATACACAGAGATGTGTAGAAAGCTCTCCCTCGTCCTCTATTTGACACATCTGACCATAGTTAAATCCTCCTGATTCCTGCTTGCAAGCAAAAACTAAAGAAGGAAGTACCAGTGACTCACTCAATACGGAAGTGGTCAGATGACGCAGATGCTAAGCTACAGGACTGTTTTGCTAGCACAGACTGGAACATGTTCTGGGATTCTTTCGAATGCATAGAGGAGTATACCATATCATTCACCGGCTTCATCAGTAAGTGCATCGTTGGCGTCGTTCCCATAGTGACCTTACGTACATACCCCAACCAGAAGCCATGGATTACAGGCAACATCTGCACTGAACTAAAGAGTAGAGCTGCCGCTTTCAAGGAGTGGGACTCCAACCCGGACTCTTATAGGAAATCCCGCTATGCCCTCCAACAAAACATCAAACAGACAAAACTTCAACACAGGACTAGGATTGAATCCTAATACACCGGCTCTGACCCTCGTTGTTGGATGTGGCAGGGCTTGCAAACAGACTACAAAGGGAAGTGCAGCCACTAGCTGCCCAGTGACAGGAACCATGGCTTTGGCTAATTGACAGCCTCAGTGATTTCTGTGTCTGTGTGGGATTTTTTTCCCTAGAGCGTTACACCAGAAAACTCATCAGCAATCAATGCATGTTTAACGTAGGTGGCTGAGGGGCTTTGCTGCTGTCGGGCACTTTAAAAAAAAATGTAATCGTCATAAAGTAGAGATTAGAGTTCGACCGATTTAATCGGAATGGCCGATTTTAAATAGGGACGATTTTCAAGTTTTCATAACAATCGGAAATTGGTATTTTTGGGCGCCAATTTTGTATTTATTTTTTAAATAATATTTTGTAATTTAAAAAAAACATTCATTGTATACCTTTTTTATTTAACTAGGCAAGTCAGTTAACACATTCTTATTTTCAATGACGGCCTAGGAACGTTGGGTTAACTGCCTCATTCAGGGCAGAACAACAGATTTTCACCTTGTCAGCTCGGGGGATTCAACCTTGAAACCTTACAGTTAACTAGTCCAACGCAATAACGACCTGCCTCTCTCTCGCTGCACTCCACAAGGAGACTGCCTGTTACGTGAATGCAGTAAGCCAAGGTAAGTTGCTAGCTAGCATTAAACTTATCTTTATAAAAAAACAATCAATCATAATCACATGGTTGATGATATTGCTAGATATTATCTAGCGTGTCCTGCGTTGCATATAATCTGACTGAGCTTACAAGTATCAAAGTATCTGACTGAGCGATGGTAGGCAGAAGCTGGCGCGTAAACATTCATTCAAACAGCACTTTCGTGTGTTTTGCCAGCAGCTCTTCGTTGTGCGTCAAGCATTGTGCTGTTTATGACTTCAAGCCTATCAACTCCAGAGATGAGGCTGGTGTAACTGAAGTGAAATGGATACTATTTGCGCGAGCTAACTAGCTGTTTCAAAAGTCACTTGCTCTGAGCCTGTGGTTGTTTCCCTTGCTCTGCATGGGTACTGCTGCTTCGATGGTGGCTGTTGTCATTGTGTTGCTGGTTTGAGCCCAGGGAGGAGCAAGGAGAGGGACGGAAGCTATACTGTTACACTGGCAATACTAAAGTGCCTATAAGAACATCCAATAGTCAAAGGTTTAATGAAATACAAATGATATAGAGGGAAATAGTCCCATAATTCCTATAATAACTACAACTTAAAACTTCTTACCTGGGAATATTGAAGACTCATGTTAAAAGGAACCACCAGCTTTCATATGTTCTGAGCAAGGAACTGAAACGTTTGCTTTCCTACATAGCACATATTGCACTTTTACTTCACCAACACTTTGTTTTTGCATTATTTAAACCAAATTGAACATGTTTCATTATTTACTTGGGGCTAAATTGATTTTTATTGATGTATTCTATTAAGTTAAAATAAGTGTTGATTCAGTATTGTTGTAATTGTCATTATTACAAATAAATGTAAAAAAAAAATCAGCCGATTTTAATTGGTATCGGCTTTTTTGGTCCTCCAATTATCGGTATTGGTGTTGACAAATCATAATCGGTCGACCTCTAGTAGAGATGGTTATTATTCAAATGATTGAATAAATGTGTCGTTGCTCTTGTTGGCGCCACAACTGAGGCACTTTTTGCACAATATTTGCATTTGGTTGACATCCGTTTTTCTGTAGCCTGAATACTGCTATACCACTGTAGAGGCACCCTTCTTTTGCACCAAATCAACTTTCTCATTAGCACTAGCAGCACTCATATTTCTGATACACACAGAGGTTCCTAAACCTCACACTGTCTCTGGTAAGTAAAGCCTTTCGCTCCTCACCAGCATCTAACTACGAGCTCGATGCTTGTGATTGGCCAGCATGTGCATGCCATGCAGAGAGGAGAGCCCACTTGTTATTGGTCAGCATCCTCTGTGCATGTACAGTTGAAGTCGGAAGTTTACATACACCTTAACCAAGTACAGTTAAACTCAGTTTTTCACAATTACTGACATTTAATCCTAGTAAAAATTCCCTGTTTTAGGTCAGTTAGGATCACCACTTTATTTTAAGAATGTGAAATGTCAGAATAATAGAAGATAATTATTACAGATTTTATTTCTTTCATCACATTCCCAGTGGGTCAGAAGTTGACATACACTCAATTAGTATTTGGTAGCATTGCCTTTAAATTGTTTGATTTGGGTCAAACTTTTCAGGTAGCCTTCCACAAGCTTCCCACAATAAGATGGGTGAATTTTGTCCCATTCCTCCTGACAGAGCTGGTGTAATCGAGTCAGGTTTGTAGGCCTCCTGGCTCACCAACGCTTTGTCAGTTCTGCCCACACATTTTCAATGGGGTTGAGGTCAGGTCTTTGTGATGGCCATTCCAAAACCTTGACTTTGTTGTCCTTAAGCCATTTTGCCACAACTTTGGAAATACATGCACCTCCAATTGACTCAAATGATGTCAATTAGCCTATCAGAAGCTTCTAAAGCCATGACATAATTTTCTGGAATTTTCCAAGCTGTTTAAAGACAGTCAACTTAGTGTATGCAAACTTCTGACCCACTGGAATTGTGATGCAGTGAATTATACGTGAAATAATCTGTCTGTTAACAATTTTTGGAAAAATGACTTGTGTCATGCACAAAGTGTCCTAACCGACTTGCCAAAACAATAGTTTGTTAACAAGAAATTTGAGGAGTGGTTGAAAAAACGAGTTTTATTGACTCCAACCTAAGTGTTTGTAAACTTCCGACTTCAACTGTAGAGAGTGATTTAATTTAGTCTAGTGCGCATCTCATTGGACGACGTACCGTAGTCTAGTTTTTGTTGTATTAACGGAGTGCAAACGAAAGAAAATCGTAGCCTCTTGCGATTTGGATATTGCTCATGTCAATATCGCAATTTCGATTAATCATGCAGCCCTATTGCAAGGTGCGTGGTGCTGCACCACAAGGCAGTGCCACGAGTCATCAGTGAAATAAACAATATGATTAGACTATATATAGACTCACGAGCAGCAAGATTAACTGCATATATTGCAGATGGGCGCAATGCAAGATAATGCCCTCACACAGGAGAAGTTGAGCCATGCCCTTGGCGCTCATAGTTGTTACGGAAGTCTGCGTGATTCTGCTGTCCACTTCATGCGTCATTGACTATACCTTTTAAAACAAATGGTAAGATGTTACATTGTGAATAAATAAAAATAAATGAAAACACCCCATATTTAAAAAAAAAAAATGCCCCGAAAAATATAAACAGTGGCAAAATAACCCCCCCCATTTCTCTTTTTGAATTTGCATTTCCTACACTGATCACATTGATATTGTGACTAACTAACATGATGATGATGTTGTGTTGTCAGACATCTTGGAGGACATGACGGAGGAGTGTCAGAAGTATGGCTCTGTGGTCTCTTTGCTCATCCCCAAGGAGAACCCAGGCAAAGGACAGGTAACACACACAACTAGCCCCATTAGCAGTTTGTCTTTCTAATACTTCCATACAGTTTTTGTAGTTTATACATTTGTAGATATTGCAGACCTGCATTTTTAACATCTGTTCTTGGCTTAATATGTGTGTGCACGCATGTTTCCCCCAGGTGTTTGTAGAATACGCTAACGCAGGCGACTCCAAAGAGGCCCAGAGACTGTTGACGGGACGGACCTTTGACGGGAAGTTTGTCGTTGCCACGTTCTACCCCCGGAGTGCTTACAAGAGAGGCTATCTGTACCAGACCGTGCAGTGAACACACACACACACACACACACACACCGTCTGCTGAAGAGCACAGGCCTAGGCCTCAGTCAGTCACTGTCATGATGTGTATAGTCATATCAGATCACCACTCTGCTTTCTGCAGCCTTTAGAGCCAGAGTTAACCTAGTGTGTCCTGTAGCTTTACTGTATGTAGCAACAGTCTGCGAAAGGAAAGATTTGTATAATCCAATCTTCCATGTCCTGCTATGGGGATGTATACTGCTGGATGCTACGGTTGACATATTCAGATGGGTCATATGTTTATCATAGCTGGCTTGACTTTTGATAAATGGATCCTCACTGGCCAAAACTGCACACTTTCCCACTTTGCACACGGTGCTCATGTCAAACCCTGAACAAGATAATTACTTGATGTCCACCGATCTTGAAGAGCACAAGTACAGTACCAAGTACCCTATGGGTTTCGTAAACCCAGCAAGCAGTTTGGATTGAATAGGGCCCTAGTTTTGTCTGTACGCAACGACTTGAATATCCTATATTTATTAGTGTAATTGAAATCGTTCCTGATAGATTGATCTTGGGTCTCTCTTGTTAAAAGCTGAGCCACAATTTCATCTTGTCCAAAGTTACCTTCCCATTACCTATTTTTCTATAAGATGTTTGTTTTGAGACTTGAATTCCAAAGGTACCACTCCAGATCATCAGTAGAATCACGCTGAGTTCTAGAACGTTCTGAGCCTAAACTCCAAACACTCAACGTCAGCACTTTTTTGTGGTACATGAAAAATGTAAATTTATTTTGTTATTTCTGACATTTTTTATCTGGTTTCTACCTTATATACTATTATTACATTTTGTCCAAGTTGACCCATATACTACTTATACTCCAGAATGGCTGCGCTGATGTGAGTGGAAGTTAACAGTTTTTCTCCGATATGTTATGAAAGGAATGTGTTATTTCCTTAGCACTGTACGATACAAAGCAACAAGCTTACTTTACGTTCAGAACCGATGGATAGGGTTTTCACAGTTGAATATTTCAGTTGAAGAGCATTCGAGCTGACCGTTTCGTAAAACAGTAGCCGACTGTCAGTTCTACCTGACGTCTGTGAGTTAGTCTACATGACAAACCAATGTGTGAGAGCTGTGCTAGTGTAGGTATTTGTTGATTATGGTGAGATTATAGATTAATCCAATACTGCAGAGTTTTGTATCCTATGTTGTGTGTGGGAGATGTTGAAATTAACTTATCAGTTCGTTGCATGCAACATTGTTATGTTAGGGGCAGTATTTATTCAGACAGTCTTCCCCTTGTCTGCTGCTCATATTCAGTCCAATAACATTGTGAATCTTAAGCGTAAATCATAGTCCACAGACGCTGAGACTCGATAGTCCGGCGTCCCATTGTGACATAGCTATGCAGCTCTGAAACACCGTCTGTGGGGACGCACAGCCCGAGCGCTCACCACCCCACAATTTCCAGCCAACACGGCTATTCATTTGAATGTCTTCACAGTTGGAGAAAATGCTTGTGCTGCCCTGAATTCTAAAAGTATGAAAGCCAAGGGTCCAATATTCTAGAACACTGCTGTGCATACACGTACACATTTTGGACTATGATGGACGCTTCAGGTTGGGCACAGATGCTTCTGAATGAGTTGGCTGGCATTGAACAGGCTAAAGCTCCGTCCTGCCTGCCCAGCCTCTCCAGATGTTTGAGAAAGAGACCATATATTAACATGAGCAGAAACACCATTCTGGATATTCTGCAATTTACTCCATTTGTAACTAACACTTCCAGTCAACTGGCGCCATGTGACAACTGTCGAGGCTGATTGAGACATTGTTGACGACATCCTGCCTAAATGTGAAAGCACTGACTAGGACTTATGGGTGACCGGTCATAACATCGATATGTGAGGTTATCCCATACCAAATGTAGTCCACTGCCTTAGCTGCCTTCTCTGTGTTATCTAGTCTAACACTGTAATGTTCCCATTTAGTTTCAGCACACTGTCCCTTCAGTGTGTTATTCAAAGTAGATCCCAATGAAAGCCTTCATAGTTTCCTTCCTGATCTCCACAACCATGGCGCATGATGATGACATTTCTTTATGCAAACATTTTCAGGGAGCTTCTTTGTTTTTCGTTTACACTTTGGGTCAGTTATCCTAATACAGTGTCTGTTTCTTTACTTCTATGTCTTCTGATATACTAATATGAAAACATTCTATGTATCTGATAAAGCGTTTAGATTGCTGTAATGGATTTGTGGGCAAGGCGGTATCTGGTGTTAGCCCATAGCTAGCAAGATTGACAAACTTCTATATGATATTTGTTGTAATAACAGCGAGTGTAATAAGAGTTTTAGCATGCAGGTGGCGGAGCAGGATTCCTCTGGACAGTGACTATGCAGTCAATACTGATCAGGGAAAACCAGTACAACTACATAGGTACAGACACTACATGAGAAGGAGAGCGACAGTAACAGAGAGAGAGGGAGCTGTGCTATAAGTCCGAGTACATACAGTTGAAGTCGGAAGTTTACATACACCTTAGCCAAATACATTTAAACTCCGTTTTTCAACATTTCTGACATTTAATCCTAGTAAAAATTCCCTGTCTTAGGTAAGTTAGGATCACCACTTGATTTTAAGAATGTGAAATGTCAGAATAATAGTTGAGAGAATTACATATTTCAGATTTTATTTCTTTCATCACATTCCAAGTGGGTCAGAAGTTTACATACACTCAATTAGTATTTGGTAGCACTGCCTTTACATTGTTTAACTTGGGTCAAACTTTTCAGGTAGCCTTCTACAAGCTTCTCACAATAAGTGGGGTAAATTTTGTCCCATTCCTCCTGACAGAGCTGGTGTAACTGAGTCAGGTTTGTAGGGCTCCTTGCTCGCACATGCTTTTTCAGTTCTTCCCACACATTTTCTATAGGATTGAGGTCAGGGCTTTGTGATGGCCACTCCAATACCTTGACTTTGTTGTCCTTAAGCCATTTTGCCGCAACTTTGGAAGTATGCTTGGGGGTCATTGTCCATTTGGAAGACCCATTTGCGACCAAGCTTTAACTTCCTGACTGATGTCTTGAGATGTTGCTTCAATATATCAACATAATTTTCCTCCCTCATGAAGCCATCTATTTTGTGACATGCACCATTCCCTCTTGCAGCAAAGCACCCCTACAACATGATGCTGCCACCCCAGTGCTTCACGGTTGGGATGGTGTTCTTTGGCTTGCAAGCCTCCCCCTTTTTCCTTCAAAAATAACGATGGTCATCATGGCCAAACAGTTGTATTTTTTTTTTCTTCAGACCAGAGGACATTTCTCCAAAAAGTACGATCTTTGTCCCCATGTGCAGTTGCAAAACATAGTCTGGCTTTTGTATGGTGGTTTTGGAGCAGTGGCTTCTTCCTTGCTGAGCGGCCTTTTAGGTTATGTCGATATAGGACTCGTTTTACTGTGGGTATAGATACTTTGTACCTGTTTTCTCCAGCATCTTCACAGGGTCCTTTGCTGTTATTCTGGGATTGATTTGCACTTTTCACACAAAAGTATGTTCATCTCTAGGAGACAGAACGCGTCTCCTTCCTGAGCAGTATGACGGCTGCGTGGTCCCATGGTGTTTATACTTGTGTACTATTGTTTTGTACAGATGAACGTGGTACCTTCAAGCGTTTGGAAATTTCTCCCAAAGAGGATCCAGATTTGTGGAGGTCTACAACTCTTTTTCTGAGGTCTTGGCTGATTTTTCTTTAGATTTTCCCATGGTGTCAAGCAAATAAGCACTGAGTTTGAAGGTAGACCTTGAAATATATCCACAGGTACACCTCCAATTGACTCGAATGATGTCAATTAGCCTATCAGAAGCTGTTAAAGCCATGACATAATTTTCTGGAATTTTCCAAGCTGTTTAAAGGCACAGTCAACTTAGTGTATGTAAACTTCTAATCTACTGGAATTGTGATGCAGTGAATTATAAATGAAATAATCGGTCTGTTAACAATTGTTGGAAAAATTACTTGCGTCATGCACAAAGTAATGTCCTAACAGTCTTGCCAAAAATATAGTTTGTTAACAAGAAATTTGTGGAGTGGTTGAAAAATGAGTTTTCTTTTCAATTGTTTAAGCACAATTTTGAAAACAGGGCCCGGTTTGTCAAAACACTACACACAATTAGCACAACCCTACCCCAAAGTAACACTTCAGATCATTTGCAAAATGGAACACTTTTGTCAAAACTATACACGACTTCATAAAAATAATATTTTGTTACCATACAAAACACACATTTCATATGACTTCAGTCTTTTTGAACCAGTTACACTGCTGTTGCCAACCTAAAACACTTTTAGCAAGTCTAATTTCCAGTGATTAGAGTACTGTAAATGAAGTACACAGAGAAAGTGTAACTATACAAACACTACAGACTGAGGAAAATTATCATTTCTCTCCATATACCCAAATCAGTCAACATGTCAACATGGAGAATCGCAACAAAACATGTCCCAGTTTTCATGTTACTACAGTAGTGTGCCTAACACTGTTAGCTCAGCAAACAGACATGTAAAATACTGTATCCAGTACAGGTTACAATTACAGTAAATAACAACCAACATAAAAAATCATCTAAACTGACAATATTGTACAGAAAATACTACAGTAAACATACTATACATTATCTCTTCGCCTAGCTGGATCTGGCCAGAGAATTTCATCAACATCACAAGCAATATCGTCATTAGCAAGACAACGCGTGAAGAACCGTCTTGAATGTCGAATCCATCCTTGCACAGCTGCGGCGTCGACTTGGTCACAGGCGTCCTCCATGGCCTGAATGAGGGGTACCTGAGCCTGGGATCGTAAACCTTCCATCGCCATGCAGAGAAACTCTTCGATAGGGTTTAGAAACGGAGAGTATGGTAGAAGGTATAGTACTGTCAAATGTGGATGGTGTTGAAACCAGTTCTGGACCAAAGCAGAGCGGTGGAATGACACATTGTCCCAGATGACCGTGTATTGCATCTGGTGCATTTCATTACCTGCTGTGCCGATGTGGTGCAATCGGTCCAAAAATGCGAGAATGTGAGGTGTGTTGTAAGGGACCGTTTTGGCATGACGGAGGACAACCCCATGCTGTGAAATGGCAGCGCAAAGGGTGATGTTGCCCTGGGACATTGATTATAGCCCTGTGGCCAAATATATTTCTGCCTCTCCTTGCTTTTGTGAGGTTGAACCCTGCCTCATCAATATATATGAATTCATGCAGGATTTCCTCTGCGTCCATCTGCAAAACTCCCTGAAATACAGTGAAAGACAAGATTGTGTAGTTCAGGATGGGTCTAGTATACAGTCCATGTAAAACAGTCATGTGTGCAGTATGCAACATCACAGTGCTAAAGTGAACAATACAAACCTCCACATACTCATGCCACAGCCGTTTGACCCTCTCTGAATTCTGCTAAAAAGGCACTCGATAAAGTTGTTTCATTTGAACCTGATGTCTTTTCAGGATGCGTGCCAGTGTTGACTGAGAGACCTGATGGACATTATTGAAAATGGCATGGTCACCGATAATGTTGACTTGTAGTTCTCTGAACCTGATAGCATTATTGGCCAAAACCATGTTTATTATCTCTCTTGTTCTTGCGTGAATATGGGCCCCCTTCCTCCTTGTTGTTCCCGACCCTCAATCCTATGTAGAGAATAATACATGTAACTTACTGTACAGTGTCACAGGAAGAGGTATCACAAGTGCTGATATGGTGCAGACAATAAGCAGCTGATTACTGTAACTGTACACAGATCTTTTACCTGTTTTCCTGTCAAAGTCCTTTTGACAGATGCCACCCTATATCTGCTAAGATTTGGCTGAACCTTCAGTCCAGCCTACCTCAGCGTCAATCCGTGGTTCACAACATAGTCCACTAGTGTTGCACGAATGTCATTTGATAAGTTTCATCCTCTTCTTCTTTGTGCACGTTCTCCTCCTGCTTCAGGTCTTTCTCGACCTCTGGCTCGGCCTCTGCCTCTTCCTCTACTTCCTTCTCCTCCTCTGTGTACTCCTCCTCTCACCCTCACTCTTCTTCTGACTCCTTCCATTTTGGTTGAAGACAGCAACCTACCTGCTGCATTTTTATAGTGCTTAAACCTGATTGGTGTGTCTACAATTCAGCAATCATGCGTTTGCACCTGATGGCTGTGTTTAACAGATTGGCTCATAGGTGTGGTAATTTGACAGTCAGTGCTTTGGAATTGCAAGGGAGTGACATGATATACTTCTGTGTCTGATGTATACAAGGGTGTTTAGTGTTTTGCAAATAGTGTGAAGCTGACAATGTGCTTACAGTTATGCAAATCTAACCTTGTTTTGCTAATTGTGTGAAAATTTCAATTTACTGTGTAAGCAATCGTAAAAAACGAATGACTCCAACCTAAGTGTATGTAAACTTCCGACTTCAACTGTACCATGCTGCTTTGAGCTCGAGACTTTCTTTAGGCCACAGACTATTCTCATCTCTAGTTAGATGTTTCATATCCTGGGGCTGTGTCAGTAAGACTAAAAAGCTTCCTAGCTAAGTTGTACTGTGCGCTCTTGAATAAAAATATCCCAGTTTACTCAATATTGAGAGAAGGCAGAATTATTGTGTAACTTTCTTTTGGAAAGTTTTTTGTGTTACTCTGAGAAGTTTTAGAATTGTCACTGAGCATCCACCCGACCCAAATCTATTCAGTAATGGATGGAAGGAGTGACTGTTTGCAGACATCCGGGCCAATCCGTGCTCGTCTGTCAGCCCTATCTATCACTGTTCGATCCTGCTCCAGCTCTGACCTCTAACCCCCTGACCTGATAGGCCAGTCCAGCAGAGGACCAGAGCCTTGTTAATATGCATAAAGCCCCTCTCCTTGGGATTCTCAGATTCTGCCTAATGGATAAAATGGCCTGGTCCTCATCCATATACACACAGGCAGCCTTATATATATATACACACACACACACACACACACACACACACACACACACACACTTGGCTTTGATGATGAGGGGTCAAGGGGAGGCTGGGAGTGGGCTAGGGGGTATTAGGCAAATGAGGGGGAGGGAGGTCACTGGGTTAATCTGTATCAGTGGGGGGAGGCGATAGCCTCCAAGCTGACACAACACTCCATCTCTCTTGTTCTCACTCTCATTAGAAGTTATTGTTGACCCAAGTTACTGCAGTAACACACAGGTAGTGTGTTCTTTATATTCATTTCTAGTGGTTTGAATGAGGGGAGGCTTCCTGCATCCTCCCAGCTGGTTGTTGATTAGCATTATGTTTCATTCAGGTTTATTAGCGAGAAGTGCACTTAAGCTTATACAGGAACTCTGAACTCCACTGAATTGAGCCCAACCATGATTTACAGCACTGATTTAAATGAAAGCGAAATCTCAGTACGAGCAATATAATTTAGGACGTAGTCTCCAAAGACTACAGCACTGATACCAATGTGTTATCAATCATGTCCCTTCCCCACTGAAAGACAATCATGATGATTATCACTGTTGCCTTTTTTTTTATTTATTTATTTTTTTAGCATCCTTTTGTCTCCTTTGGGTTTTGTGAAAGCCTACTCCATTGAGCGGCTGGCAGCCCCCCTGTTACAAAGAACAACCGTGTCTCCAACACAACTTAATCTGACATAAATGTAATGTGAATATCTCGCTCTGAGAATCCCTCCACTCACACTAACTGATCTGTCAAATCTGCATTATTAAAGGCACATAATATGAGTATGAAACAAGTGTGTGTGTGTGTGTGTGTGTGTGT
Organism: Oncorhynchus mykiss; assembly: GCF_013265735.2. Classification (NCBI taxonomy): domain Eukaryota; kingdom Metazoa; phylum Chordata; class Actinopteri; order Salmoniformes; family Salmonidae; genus Oncorhynchus; species Oncorhynchus mykiss. The sequence continues at coordinate 29,311,286 of NC_050570.1, forward strand.
GAGACCATGTATTGCCTCACAGAACTCTGTTGTTCTGAGATTGATTATACATGTTCTTATTGTCGTTTGCATTATCTCACAATAAAGAATGCTTGACTTGACTATCTTTTAATTCGTGTTTGCAATATGTTAGCCCATTTATGCTTGTTTTTACAGTCTGGATCAGCTATATCAATACAGATGTAAAAACCTTACATGATGTATTAATGTAGGTTTGCCACTAGAGGCCAGCACAGCCACACATCACAACATACTGCTATTACTATTAGATTTATTTACTTCTGTTGCTTTCTCTTTTTTTTGATCCCCACAGTCTAGCCGCTGAGTTGAGCAGACCTCACAACCACACACGATAAATGCATAATCTAACAAGGTCTATTGATCCCTGTCATACTCTGATCGATTACCTTGCCCTGATGTTTTCAGCAAGCCAACAAATAATTGCTTTCCACAACTTTCTGGGGTGGAAGGATACAGGCTGACCGATAATTAATTATAAAAGGACTATCCCATGGTGGTAGCCTGGATATCGGGCTAACACGTCATAGTTGAACACCGAGCCAATTAGACTCGAGTGGTAAACATTACGATGCCTTGAAAACATATGAACCCATGCATGAGTTAGTGCTGTATCAAGTCCAGGGGTTGGAACCGGTTCGAGGAACAGAATCCAAACCGGGAATGAAAGTGATCTATACTGTTCCGGAGCAGAACCGTTATTTTAAAAGCATGGGAACCGGTTAATAACATTTGTTTTACTTCTGGAAATTTCTTTCAGTCCCATATAAAATTGCAACAAGGCGCCTATGCAAAGCCCTCACTATTTCACTTAGAAACGTATTCTTGTGTCTGCCTGCCAGCTGAAAATCTTTGCCAGTGCGCGTGTAGGCAACCTTCCCCTCCCCTTTCTAAAGCTTAGGTTACTGTAGCCTACTGACGTTACAAGCTTGATTCAGCAATTAGGGGGAGATTTTTAATTAGCAAAGAATGAATTAACATTTTCAATGCTAGTTACGGATACTGTAGCTATCACGTTTCACATTGAATTTAACTACAAAAAGGTAAGGCGTGTTTTTAATTCTGGTGCCCCTCTGCACACACAAGCTTGTTAGCTAGCTAGCTATCTCTGGTCCAACATTAAGCCAGCTCTTGTAAGTCCAAAGACTTTCAATGTTCCTCCATAGAAGCCGCTCCTTCCTGGTATATAATTATGTGGGCCTAATTCAGATGATGCATGTCATAACAAGATGCCCTAAGCTTCAAGCCGCCTCCACCCTCTCTTGCCACCCACAAAATTTTAGTCACGTTGTGCCCTACATTTGTCTGTCCATCACGCATGTAAACAACCGGCTGCCTAGGATCAAACAACTATAGCTTGCCTGCTAGCAGAACGGAACGCGAAAAAAAATATGGTTCTGTTCAGATCTAAATTATTGAAAAATTATTTTGCTTTGAACCCCTGATCAAGACCAAGTTCATTTCCCATTGTAGGTATTAAAAATACGTTGTAGGCCTATATTAGAGCTCTCAAACAAGTGAGTAATAAGACTATTAGAGCCGACCCCCTGTAGCCCTCTGCATTCCACAGCCACCCCACAGCCTCCTAACACATTGTCCTGCTGCTTCCTGTCACTGGGAATAGTTTACAGCCTGCCCCATAACGAAGGCCTTGTCTGGGCACAACCACACTGGGCACCTAGAGGACAGACCAATGGATGGTTAGCGGAAGGAAGAGACTTTCCAACTTGTACGTGAGAAAGAGAATATTGGAATGGTCTGCAGTGATTCACTGTTCTCACAGCCTGAAGTTAGTCATTGATCTGCTGATGAATAGCTGTAGAACTAGAACAAGGAATAGTCGGGCCGAGAGGGCCTGTCCAACACACACACACACACACACACACTTCCCTTGATCTTCTGACAGGGACATACACTGAGTGTACAAAACATTGCAGACACTTTTGCCCTCAGAACAGCCTCGATTCGTCGGGGGATGGACTACGAGGTGTCAAGTGTTCCACAGGATGCTGGCCCATGTTGACTCCAATGCTTCCCACAGTTGTGTCAAGTTGGCTGGATGTCCTTTGAGTGGTGGACCTTTCTTGATACACATGGGAAACTGTGTGCTGAGTGTGAAAAACCCAGCAGCGTTGCAGTTCTTGACACACTCAAACCGGTGTGCCTAGGCGCCTACTACCATACCCCTTTCAAAGGCAGTTAAATCTGTCGTCTTGCCCATTCACCCTCTGAATGGCACACATACACGTCTCAAGGCTTAAAAATCGTTCTTTAACCTGTCTCTTCCCCTTCATCTACATTGATTTGAAGTGGATTTAAGGGATCATACAGTAGCTTTCACCTGGTCAGTCTATGTCATGGAAAGAGCATAATGTTTTTTCTCCCATCTTCACAGAATACCCCATAATGACAAGGTGAAAACATGTTTTTAGAAATGTAGCACATTTTTTGGAAGATGAAAGCACCATTTGGCGGCAGTTACAGCTGTGAGTTTTGCACACCTGAATTGTGCAATATTTGACTTTTTTTAATTCTTCAAGCTCTGTCAAGTTGATGGTTGATTATTTACTAGACAAGATATTTTAAAGTATTGCCATACATTTTCAAGACTATTATAAGTCAACTATAACTAGGCCACTCAGGAACATTTAAAGTTGTCTTGGTAAGAAACTCCAGTGTAGATTTGGCCTTGTGTTTTAGGTTATTGTCCTGCTTAAAGGTGAGTTCATCTCACAATGTCTGTTGGAAAGCAGACTGAACCAGGTTTTCCTCTAGGATTTTTTTAATCCTAAAAAAAACGTTAATTCTTGCTAATGACAAGCATACCCATAACATGATTCAGCCACCACCATGCTTGCAAATATGAAGATTGGTACTCAGTGATGTGGTGTTGGATTTGCCCCAAACATTACACTTAGTTTTCAGGACAAAAGTAAAATTCTTTGTCACATGATGCATGTTTTGGAATATTTTTTAATCCTCTACAGGCTTCCTTCTTTTCACTCTGTCATTTAGGTTAGTATAGGTGTAGTAACTACAATGTTGTTTATCCATCCTCAGTTTTTCCGTTAAACTATGTTTTAAAATCACCATTGGCCTCATGGTGAAATTCTTGAGTAGTTTCCTTCCTCTCCGGGAACTGAGTTAGGAAGGACGCCCATATCTTTGTAGTGACTGGGTGTATTGATACACCATCCAAAGCCTAATTAACAAAGGGATATTCAGCATCTGCCTTTTTTATTTTTACACATCTACCAATATGTGACCTTCTTTGAGAGATATTGGAAAACCTCCCTGGTCTTTTTGATTGAATCTGTGCTAGAAATTCACTGCTTGATTGAGGGACCTTACAATTGTATGTATATGTGGGGTACAGAGATGAGGTATTCATTAAAAAAATGTTAACCACTTTTATTGAACAAGGAATTAGTCCATGCAACTTATTATGCGATTTATTAAGCACATTTTTACTCCTGAACTTATTTATTAGGCTTACCATAACAATGGTGTTGGAAACATATTGACTCAAGACATTTCAGCTTTAAATGTTTCATAAATAAATAAAATCTACAAACAAAATTCCACTTTGACATTATGGGGTATTGTGTGTGTATACAGTGCCTTGCGAAAGTATTTGTCCCCCTTGAACTTTGCGACCTTTTGCCACATTTCAGGCTTCAAACATAAAGATATAAAACTGTATTTTTTTGTGAAGAATCAACAACAAGTGGGACACAATCATGAAGTAGAACGACATTTATTGGATATTTCAAACTTTTTTAACAAATCAAAAACTGAAAAATTGGGCGTGCAAAATTATTCAGCCCCTTTACTTTCAGTGCAGCAAAATCTCTCCAGAAGTTCAGTGAGGATCAGTGAATGATCCAATGTTGACCTAAATGACTAATGATGATAAATACAATCCACCTGTGTGTAATCAAGTCTCCGTATAAATGCACCTGCACTGTGATAGTCTCAGAGGTCCGTTAAAAGCGCAGAGAGCATCATGAAGAACAAGGAACACACCAGGCAGGTCCGAGATACTGTTGTGAAGAAGTTTAAAGCCGGATTTGGATACAAAAAGATTTCCCAAGCTTTAAACATCCCAAGGAGCACTGTGCAAGCGATAAAATTGAAATGGAAGGAGTATCAGACCACTGCAAATCTACCAAGACCTGGCCGTCCCTCTAAACTTTCAGCTCATACAAGGAGAAGACTGATCAGAGATGCAGCCAAGAGGCCCATGATCACTCTGGATGAACTGCAGAGATCTACAGCTGAGGTGGGAGACTCTGTCCATAGGACAACAATCAGTCGTATATTGCACAAATCTGGCCTTTATGGAAGAGTGGCAAGAAGAAAGCCATTTCTTAAAGATATCCATAAAAAGTGTCATTTATAGTTTGCCACAAGCCACCTGGGAGAAACACCAAACATGTGGAAGAAGGTGCTCTGGTCAGATGAAACCAAAATTGAACTTTTTGGCAACAATGCTAGACGTTATGTTTGGCGTAAAAGCAACACAGCTCATCACCCTGAACACACCATCCCCACTGTCAAACATGGTGGTGGTAGCATCATGGTTTGGGCCTGCTTTTCTTCAGCAGGGACAGGGAAGATGGTTAAAATTGATGGGAAGATGGATGGAGCCAAATACAGGACCATTCTGGAAGAAAACCTGATGGAGTCTGCAAAAGACCTGAGACTGGGACAGAGATTTGTCTTCCAACAAGACAATGATCCAAAACATAAAGCAAAATCTACAATGGAATGGTTCAATAATAAACATATCCAGGTGTTAGAATGGCCAAGTCAAAGTCCAGACCTGAATCCAATCGAGAATCTGTGGAAAGAACTGAAAACTGCTGTTCACAAATGCTCTCCATCCAACCTCACTGAGCTCGAGCTGTTTTGCAAGGAGGAATGGGAAAAAATTTCAGTCTCTCGATGTGCAAAACTGATAGAGACATACCCCAAGCGACTTACAGCTGTAATCACAGCAAAAGGTGGCGCTACAAAGTATTAACTTAAGGGGGCTGAATAATTTTGCACGCCCAATTTTTCAGTTTTTGATTTGTTAAAAAAGTTTTAAATATCCAATAAATGTCGTTCCACTTCATGATTGTGTCCCACTTGTTGTTGATTCTTCACAAAAAAATAAACTTCAAACATAAAGATATTTTTTGATTAACATGCCTGCGACAGACAGCCATACAGTGCCTTCAGAAAGTATTCACACCCTTTTACTTTTTCTACATTTTGTTGTGTTGCAGCCTGAATTTAAAATGTTTTAAATTGAGATTGTGTCATAGATACAGTGCCTTGCGAAAGTATTCGGCCCCCTTGAACTTCAAACATAAAGATATTTTTCCATCTTTATGTTTGAAGTTCAAGGGGGCCGAATACTTTCGCAAGGCACTGTATCTATGACACAATCTCAATTTAAAACATTTTAAATTCAGGCTGCAACACAACAAAATGTAGAAAAAGTAAAAGGGTGTGAATACTTTCTGAAGGCACTGTATGGCTGTCTGTCGCAGGCATGTTAATCAAAACGTGACCATCACGGAATTTTGGTTGGTGCGTAAAAACCTTGAATTCAGATAAATACGAAGGTGTGATCGGTCCGCACTCAAAAAGATGTTGCATAAAGCTTACTTAATTTTTTAAATTTAGTATTCTTTTGATTTTCTTATTCAGGCATGTTCACTGGAGAGTGAGAGAGCAAGGGAGATAGAGAAATAGGCTGAGAGCAGGGGAATGAGATACCTGCAGGGACCTAATCACGAGTGGATAGAAGGGGAATACGAACGGACACACACACAGACAATCTGATCGATAAGGCTGATAAAATCCAATTCAGCTTGCTGAGGCTGCCTAATACATTGTGTGTGTGTTGGAGGTCAGATTATCTGAGTGAGAGTGAGAGGAAGAAAAAGGAAACTCGCTAGACAGGAGGACTCTACACACTGGTGTTATCTCAGGTGAGCTTGTCACCTTTCTAACTGTGTAGCATGCCTTAAAAAAAGTGTACACCACCTTCCTTCACCTTGAACCTGTGTAGTCCACCTGCCAGTCTGGGCCTGTTTCTGTCTAGTTTGTGTATTAGACCAGGAAAGGAAGCTCCTTTTTAAACCGTTGACTAGTGAAATAGCCATTCTAATCAAATGAGGTGCATTCACTCACTCCGATTAATGAGTTGTACTGATTAACTCCCCACTGTCTCACTGGCTCTATTAAGTGTGTGTGTGTTTACTTTGTGTTTTAGCCAGAGAGAGTCTGCCAGTCTGTCTTGGGAGTGCGATTAAACAGCCAGCTTGACTGCCTGTGTCCTGTAGTCCTGTTCCAGACCCAATTGCGCGCGCACACACACACACGTTGATGTTCTTCTTTCCTCGTGGGGACCTAAACTGTATTTATATTCAAAATCCTATTTTCCTTAACCTGTAACTCCTAACTCCTAATTCTAACCCTAGCCCCTTATCTTAAAAAAGCCTTTATCCTCATGGGAATGTGGGAAATGTTCCCACGAGGGAGAATTTTCCTTGTTTTGCTATCCTTGTGGGGACTTTAGCTGAAGCTGGAGACTTACATTTACCTCTATCTTTAAACATCAGCTATCTGAGCAGCTAACCGATCACTGCAGCTGTATATAATCCATCTGTAAATAGCCCACCCAATCTACCTACCTCATCCCCATATTGTTTTTATTTACTTTGCGGCTCTTTTGCACACCAGTATCACTACTTACACACCATCTGCTCATCATCATCTGCTCATCTATCACTCCAGTGTTAATCTGCTAAATTGTAATTACTTTGCTACCATGGCCTATTTATTGCTTTACCTCCTCATGCCATTTGCACACACTGTATATAGACTTTCTTTTTTTTCTATTGTGTTATTGACTGTACGCTTGTTTATCCCATGTGTAAGTCTGTGTTGTTTCTGTCGCACTGCTTTGCTTTGTCTTCGCATTTGTAAATGAGAACTTGTTCTCAACTAGTTTACCTGGTGAACTAAAGGTGAAATAAAATGTAAAAACCAACACACACACACCAGGACATAGAGGATGATACTCAGCCAGTATCGCTGTTTGGAAAATGTTAATAGTTCAAAGTTCAACTCAGATTATAACATCGTTTAACTGTGTAATCCTATTTGCTATTCCTTATCAGTGTGACATTCTGTCTTTCAGCGTCGCTTGGCTGCGCAGGACTTTAATAATCCTCCACATGTTTATTGAAGATAGGAACACTGTGATATTTAGGACGAGGAAGGAATCCAGTGGCTGCCTGCCTGCTGCTGGCTCAAATTAAAGAATAGATTAAATATACATTAAAGCAGAGGATTTCCTCCAGTCGGTGGAATGACCTCTGACAGAGGATGTGTTACAATCAAGAAGCAGCTAATACATGAATTCACTTTCATCCTTCTCACAGGAAGTGATATAAAAACACATTTGTTCTGTTCCTCTTCTGAGTCTAGATGATGGCTAAGTAAACAGGTTCCCTTTGAAGGACGAGGGAAGGATTTGACATGAAATACAATAAAGAAGAGGAGAACACAGACAGCTGAGACATGGCGTTGAGATGGTTACACCAAATAAATCACTTAATCTCATTTACATATTCATCAGCGTTTACGTGCAGTCTAGGCAATGCAGCATTTGAAGGCAATAGAAAAATGACACGCGTGCCATTCTGTAAGAGAGGATGTATGCAAAGTCAAGGCCATCAAATGAGGTCAGACAATAGAAATTAGTTCTACAGTGTAGCCCCTTTATTTTGCTTGTCCATAGAAGAGCTTTCTGCGAACAGTGACAGGAGATATTAGGTTCAAGCCAGGGTCCTGGCTAGATCTTGTAATCAGTTCCCCAGCATACTAAAAACGTGCTAAACAGTACAGCATAGAAAAGGTATACAAGAAAAGTCGCCACAGTTTGCAATATGTGGTAACCATGGTGAATGGAATGTATTTTAGTAGCGCTATAAATATCCTCTAGCAAAATGCAAAAATACAGAGAAAAATGACTACCCCCTTCAAAACAATCCAACATTTGAACATGAAAGTGTTTTAAAATGTTTTATTGCCACACACTGGATAGGTGCAGTCAGTGAAATGTGCTGTTTTGCCATTTTATTTCTGCCTCTGCTCTTAATTGTCATTCTGCAAGTATGGAGGGATACATAAATATGGAAAATCCAATTATATTTGATTGTCTTCCCCACTCCCCTTTCCAGGATCCTAAATTCAGCATAAGATGTGACAGTGGCAGTGTTGAATGTGACACAATTTGCCATTGTTGTGTGAGGGGAAAGAAGCACAACAGGAAATGGCCCAAAATAGACAGGAAAACTTCTGAAAAGACAGAAGAGAGCAAAGTATTTTCCGTTTGGTCCATAAGTTACAGGTAAAAGAGTTTTATATTTCATTTTCTTCTTTATATTTTCCAGTAGCAAGAGTTAGTGTTATCCAAAAAACAACAAACAAGAAAAATATAACTGGAAAATCTAAATAATCTCCCCCCCAAAAATATATATACAGTGCATTTGGAAAGTATTCAGACCCCTTGACTTTTTCCACATTTCATATTAAATTACAGCTCTGGCTGGGCCACTCAAGGACATTCAGAGACTTGCCCTGAAGCCACTCCTGCATTGTCTTGGCTGTGTGCTTAGGGTCGTTGTCCTGTTGGAAGGTGAACCTTCACCCTAGTCTAAGGTCCTGAGCGCTCTGGAGCAGGTTTTCATCAAGGATCTCTCTATACTTTGCACCGTTCATCTTTCCCTCGATCCTGACTATTCTCCCAGTCCCTGTCGCTGAAAAACATCCCCACTGCATGATACAGCCACCACCATGCTTCACTGTAGGGATGGTGCCAAGTTTTCTCCAGACCTGACGCTTGGCATTCAGGTCCAATCATTTGAATTTACCACAGGTGGACTAGGAACATCTCACGGAGGATCAATGGAAACAGGATGCACATGAGCTCAATTTTGAGTCTCATAGCAAAATGTCTGAATAGTTATGTAAATAAGATATATATATATATATATTTTTTGATTTATCATCATGTGTGTAGATTGAGGAACTTTTTAAAATGTAATACATATTAGAATAAAGCTGTAATGTGGGAAAGTCAAGGGGTCTGAATACTTTCAGAATGCATTGTGTATATATGTCACAGATTTGTTGTTACACAATATTTTTTCTTAAAATTGAAGGCGAATGTATTACAAATAATGAATAGTGAAACTTGCAGTGAAAGGGCTTCATCAGAACTGTCCATATGTGTCATAATACATAACAGGCTGTTTGTCTCTCTCTCTCTCACACACACACACACACACACACACACACACACACACACACACACACACACACACACACACACACACACACCATCCTTGCTCATTATGTCTTTCCTTCATTCAACCTTGAAGTAGTGAAATTATATCAACCATCTTGTAGAATACAAAACTTAAAACAACAATTACAATAATGCATAAATCAATCATAATAAATCAAATGTATGTCATATCATTCCATGTCAATCAAATGTCTTTACAACTAGTTGAAAAATGTTATATTTTGCTAGACTTATGACTAAATATGATTTCAAAATAAATCATTATGACGATGTCCAAAATGTCCATAAATGTACAGTATAGTCCTTCACACTTCAAGATCTGATATAACATACGTGGTCAGGATAGTACTGATACAGGTAAGCTAGGTGTTGATGCTGTAAAACAGCTTTACAAGCACCTGTCCTTAGGTTTCTCATGTAGAAATAACGATATAAGACAACAACAGTCTAGACTCCACATGGATAAATATATGAATTATTTAATATATATGAATTATTGCTTTAGTTTACATAATGATTATGATTAGGTTGCCTTATCAAACAGTTAATCAAAAAACACCATCTGAAACAAATAGTTGAAAATACAGTGGATGCCAAGCATTTAGTTTACCATTATGAAATACATCAAGTCTTGCAAAACCATGTTTCTAGTCACAGTCTAGTTTTCAGCCATGGCCCACCATTTGGAAAACACTGGGTTGATACAACATGCTAACAATCTTGATGAAAATAAATTCCCAATTATATCAACCTTCATGTGTCATCTCTCTCTCTCTCTCTCTATTCCAGAGATTCTAGTCTGACTGATGTAAGCACAGATCCACACACACCCCAATACCACCCTACACAGAATACCTAAGCCTTGTTCTGTTTGAGTAGTAATTCCCCCGACACACTGATCTAAGGTTAGTTTTGCAAGGCACTGATGTAAAGTCTTATTAAAATGTGCTACGGGCAAAAAGAGAGTGGATCTGGTTGTTCATCTCAGGGAGGAGTGGAGGAGGTGGAAATAGGAGGATGGGATGAATAGAGGGGTGAGGAGGCTGTGAGTGAGAATTGCAGCCACAGACAAAGACTCCTTTCTCTGTGTGTGTGTGTGTGTGGTCGTCTCTGGCACCATCATTTTTTGGCAGAAGGATTCAGAAGCTTAAAACAAATGACAACATACACTACCTGTGAAGCATTTAGCTGCAATTTCTGAGGCTGGTCACTCTAATGAACTTATTGTCTGCAGCAGAGGTAACTCTGGGTCTTCCATTCCTGTGGCGGTCCTCATGAGGGCCAGTTTCATCATAGCCCTTGAAGAAACTTACAAAGTTCTTGAAATCTTCCATATTGACTGACCTTCATGACTTAAAGTAATGATGGACCTTCATTTCTCTTTTCTTATTTGAGCTGTTCTTGCCATAATATGGACTTGGTCTTTTACCAAATAGGGCTATCTTCTGTATACCACCCCTACCTTGTCACAACACAACTAATTAATGCATTAAGGAAAGAAATTCCACAAATTCACTTTTAACAAGGCACACCTGTTAATTGAAATGCATCGCATGTGTCTACATCATGAAGCTGGTTGAGAGAATGCCAAGAGTGTGCCAAGAGTGGCTATTTGGATTTGTTTAACACTTTTGGGTTACTACATGATTCCATGTGTTATTTCATAGTTTTGTTGTCTTCACTTTTATTCTACAATGTAGAAAATATAGTAAAAAAAAAAAAAGAAAAACCCTTGAATGAGTAGGTATTCTAAAACGTTTGACCCTTATTGTAAGGAAATAAAGCAACAGGACTGTGATTGGCACTACTAAAACCATGACTGTCAATCAACACATGTAAATCAAACCCACATACTGTACAGGCTGCACAAACCCAATTGCATGTCTGCCACAATACTTATCTCAATATGTGTTGTGAGGATGACATCACCGACACAACAGCATGAACTTACAGTCCGTGTTAATGCCGTGTTCACTTTGGTTTTCATATTCCCTGCTGAACGCTTGATATATTTCCTGAAGGGCAACAGTTATAAAAGATCATAAAAAAAGACATTCTCTCGCTCAGCATGAAAGGGCACTATGACATTTGAAATAGATCATTTTAGAAATCGAGAATGTCTGGGTATATATCTTCCTTCTACATTACGTTGCAAGATTAACAATATAAAACATGACATAAAACAGTGTTATAAAACAATGTTTGGCAGACCAAGATGTTGTGGTTCTCTTGAAAAGATTTGGTATGTCCCTTAATGGTATGTTAAAATAGATATTCTTTCGCCATCTCTGTCTTGTTCTCTCTCTTACCTCTCTCACACATACCGTTCCTCTCCCACTATATCCAACTCTTACTCAAACAAACACACTACATCTCGATCTATATCTCTCTCCCCTAACCCTAGGTTTCCACTAGTTACCACAGATACAAAGTCAAAATGGTCTATATCATTAAAAAAAGTGCTTTTTGGTCTTCATTTAGGGTTAAGCTTAGCCATAAGGTTAGCAGTGTGGTTAAGGTTGAAAATCAAATTTTAAGAAGAGAAATTGTAGAAATAGGTGGGGTTTATGACTTTGTGGCTGTAGTAACTAGTGAAGACCCTAGTCTAGGGTCTAGTCAAAAACATCCTCCCTCCTTTTCTTATTCTCACACAAACAATCTCTGTCTTCTGCTCTCCTTCTGCCAGCTCCTCTCCACATCACTGTTCCCATTATCTCTCCCTCTCCCCAGAGGCTTTGTGTGTGTGTGTGTGTGTGTGTGTGTGTGTGTGTGTGTGTGTGTGTGTGTGTGTGTGTGTGTGTGTGTGTGTGTGTGTGTGTGTGTGTGTGTGTGTGTGTGTGTGTGTGTGTGTGTGTCTTCTCAAAGCAGGTCGGGGTGTTGTTCAGGCTCTTCTGTGTCTGCTGATCCTTTCCCACAGAGGGAGCTGTTCTCCATCAGCCCATCCTCACTCACACTGATCCTGTACGGAGCTTTTACGGGGGTGGAGGCTAGCCTGGTGTCTGCTCCCGGGGCCTTCTGCCTGGGCTCAGACGTCCTCGACCTGGGGGGGACCAAATGGTCCTTATGGATAAGGTCTGGGACAGAGAGCTGGAGCTGAATCTGGGTCTGCTCTCCCTCTCTCCTCTCTTCTGTCTCATTCCCTTCCACTCCATCCATCTTACTGCTCCCATTTGTCTCCATCTTCACCTCTTCCTCTTTCCTCTCGCTGTCCAGAGGGTCAGTCAGTCCGGTGAGTGTGTCTCTCCCTCTGTCATTCTCTCCGTCCTGCTCTCCCTTCGGTGGGGTCTGCTCATTGCTGATGAGGGAGGTCTTGTTAGGGGAGGAGAGGAGGGAGTGATCGAGGGTCTCGGGGGGTGTGGTGACGACGGGGTCAGACGAGATCATCATGTCCTGGGTAGTCTTCAGGGTGCGAGGAAGACGCTTTTTTTTACCGGGAGGAGGGGGGTCCAGACGAGGGAAGGAGTCCTGAGAGGCATGACTGGAAGGAGAGAGAAGAGGAAGAGACATCCATTACTACTGTAACTTTAACAATAACACATTTTTACATTTGTTCAATCTCTCCCCATCACTTACTCTCTGTCTAACTTCCCCTCGTTCTCCTCCCCCTGCTCTATGCTGTGGGACTGTGTGTTTATTTTATCAGTGGAATATTTCTCTACCTTTCCCCCATAAATGAGCATATTGTCATGGTGACAACCGTATCATTGCCATAGTGATAAGGAGTGAGTCACCGCAAAGCATACCAGTCATTTATGACTACTCTGTCTATACGTGACCTGACAATTCACATTTCTCAACACATCAGTGTCTAAACACACATCACATATTTACCAATTCTATGAGTTACGCAGCTGTGAAATGTCTGTCCTGGCTCCGTGTGTCAGGTAGGTGACTGAGTGTCAGTCAAGAGACAGACAGATCAATGACCAGCTACAGCGTAGACGGACAGCTCGTTCTGTCTCTTTAAACTAAGGGAGACCCAAGGGTGAGTGTGCGTGTGTGTGTGCATGCACTGTGTATGAATAACATTAGAAATGAGGCAATTCAACTCTCAAATATGTCTCATTCAGTCTCTGTGTGTGTTTAATCTCAGCTTCTGTCTAACTAACCCTCCTCTTACTCTTCATCACTTATTCACTGCCCCAGTTTGGATAAATTCAGATGAATCATTTAAACATCTTTGACTCAACGGTTATGGTCTTTTATATGGGGTGAGAGGATGACTACTATTTCCCAGCTTAAATTGTTCCACTTTAGAGAAAATAATACAATATTGGTTTTTAGAAATAACTAGCTGTCTCTCAGTTTTACTCTTTGGATAAAACCAATATTGGATTGAATCCCCAAGGCACAGTGTCTGAAAGCTGGGTTATAACTATTGGGCCCAGACATGTGGCGGACGTGAATATTGTATAACTGTTTGTGAGTATGGGTGATCTGAACATTTTTGTGTGTTTGTGGTTGTGTGTGGGTTTTACTGTATCCCGTGTGTGTGTGTGTGTGTGTCTTTTAGTGTACACCTCCTCACCTTTAGGCAGTAGTCATGTGTGTGTGTGTGTGTGTGTACTGTAATTGTGTATCCCTCCTTACCTATAGGCAGTAGTTCGCTGGGTCATCTCCTCCATATTGCTCCAGACTGCTCCTACATTCTTGTTGATCTCTGTGACGCCAATGTCTCCTATATGACTGGGCTCTTTCCTTCGCAGCAGGTCATTGACCTTTGCCCCCACAGCCTTGCCCAGGTTCAGGGCGTTCTTCAGCCTCTGCTGACCTCCATTGGTAGTGGTGGAGGAGGGGGCCTCGGCAGGGCTGCTACCCAGGGCAGGGTTAGCTGTGACCAGGGAGTGACGGGCCGAGGCCTGGGTCAACCTGGAGGCCTGGAGCCACTGGCCTGGAGCTCTGGAGGCGTTGGAATTCTCAAACATACTGTGGTCTACTGGAGAGAGGAAGGGAGGGGGAGGGAGAGCATGTAAGATATAAGTGAGGGTATTGTGAGGGCACATTCAATCAAGGTATTTTTTGTTTTACGCAAGGATGCATTACAGGCACCGTGGAATGTTCCAGATATAAATGGAATGTATAGACATTTCACGTGACCTGGAGCAAAAGACAACTCCTGACGTTTCATTTCAAACTGCATGTTTGTGCAACACTGTACAACATTGCAGAATGTTGCAACATCAAAAACATGTCAAAGTATGGTTTATAGGGAGTCCGTGTAGAAAGAAAGAGCATATGGAGTCCCACAAGGCACAGTGTTACAACTACTCAATATGGATGCAACACGTTACACAATCATCAACAAGTCATGATGGAAGCAAGGGACATGACACATGCAGATAACCACATCCACCAATCACAATGAAGCTGAAAATAGACCACAGTGCATTGCAGGATGGGTAAATGCACAAAGGAGCGGGTTGTTGTCAGTCCACATAGTACAATAATAGATTGTCTTACCTCGTGGAGAAAATAGTTTCTCGGAAGGCATTAGTAAGACACAACAAGTTAATAGATTTCGGGAACACTTTATTCGGATAGTCTCAATCTCCTAACCCTAACTTTAAGGTAACCCTTACCCCAACCCTTATTCCTAACCTTAGCAAGCAGTTGCTTATCAACAAATAGTTTGTTGATAGTATGACCATCTGTAATATGACCAAGGCATTAACGGGCACTTCAGGGGGACAAATAGACTTTACGGCTAAATGCCGGGTTTGGCTGTAACTCTAAAAGCTAACATCTCTGGACAGACATATGGAAAGGAACATCTTCATTAATAACTCTAGAAAAAGAGCAGTGAGACAGCACAGCACAGGTGCTCTTGACTTGACTTTGTGTTGCTTCGGCAATTCAGACTATTTCAAAGACATGGGCAGCCGCAGAGATGTTCAAATCCATTAGTGTGAGTCTTTGGAGAGACAGCTAATATAATTCTGGAGTGATGGGAGGGTGTTTGAAGGAGGGAGAGAGAGGGAGAGCAGACATCTAGGTGCTTATTCACACAAACACAGATATCCTTTCATTGTTAGAGGCCTGCCAGGGGGAAGGATTCTCTGTAGTCTGACCAAAGAGGAGGGCTATTAGGAAGATCAGATTGAACAGAAAATCACTCTGTGTTCAGTGTGTGTTTGGATGTGAGTGTGTGTGTGTGTGTGACAGCTCTCAGATAGCCACAGTTTAGGCTAGAAACGCAGTTCCCACACTTCTCTTAGCTAGACTCCCTGTCAGAAGGCTTCATAATGGTAGTGTTTTGAGTATTGGTGGTCATGATAATGAATAGCATAAACACAGTCAGACTTCAGCCTAAATCCTCCATTATACATTCCCTCCCCATGTTAGGCCCTGGAGTTTGTTTGTCTACGCCTGAGGCTGAGACTGGCCCTGTACTATAATACCTACCGGTCTCCCTCGCTCAATTACAGCCCAGCCTTAGGGATTGTTGCCATGTTAATTACGATTGTTAATTAAAACAGAAGCGTTTTTTTTCTGCAAGTGGAGAGGAGGCTAAACATACAGGAACGAAATACAGAAAACACAAAAGAAAGATAATTAAATGAAAGAAAGATAATTAAGTGAAAGTGACTGAATTATAGAAAGACTATCAGCTGTTAAGATAGCACAGAAACCAGGTAGAGGAGGAGTACGGAAAGAAAGAAAGAGAGAGAAGGTTAGAAAGGAGACGTTTATTGAGCAAAAGCAAGGTCAGCGACAGACTGAGATTCAGAGTAAGTGCACGTTCACTCCCACACATATACAGTACAGTGTACCGGTTTTCTCTTTACAACAGTTCAGGGAAGGACATGATGAAATTAAATAGGTTTTGTATCAGAACAAAAGACCCGAGTTAACAGAACAAAGAGAAGTCACACTATTGAGATGCACCTACAGCCTAATGAAACCGTAGTCACAGGACTAGGAAACAAAGTTAGGTCACAAGTTTGGAACTTAGAATCATAGGATCCTATATCTGACAACAGGCTAGTTTGGAGATACTGGACTTCAGTGTAACAGTCCAGTTGGTTTATACTTTGTCATTCAATCTTTCATTTAAACTTCTATTTAAAGTCTAGTTAAAAGTTGTACCTCCAGTGTCACATAATTGGCTGTATTATTAACATATACCCTTAGAGAGAATGTCCATGACAATAACACAACTTCTACATTGTTAGTCAGAGGACCCTTACATCAACCTTACAGGCTTTCCCCTGCATCTAATTAAAAACTTTAGACCTTGTTCTCAGCTGTGAGTAATCCACTTCTGTCAGAGTGACTGGAACACACACACACACACACACACACACACACACACAACACACACACACACACACACACACACACACACACACACACACACACACACACACACACACACACACACACACACACACACACACACACACACACACACACACACACACACACACACACACACACACACACACACACACACACACACAGAAATCTGCAGTGGGTGAGACATGGGCTGTTAGTCAGACAACAGCAGCCTTCCTTACAGAAATGTTGTTGTAACTGTCAGACAGGAGGTGAGTAGCAGAAAATCACAGGGCAGAGTGGAGGAGAGTACGAGATAACGTTAACACAGGGCAGAGTGGAGGAGAGTACGAGATAATGTACCACAGGGCAGAGTGGAGGAGAGTACGAGATAACGTATCACAGGGCAGAGTGGAGGAGAGTACGAGATAACGTATCACAGGGCAGAGTGGAGGAGAGTACGAGACAACGTATCACAGGGCAGAGTGGAGGAGAGTACGAGATAACGTACCACAGGGCAGAGTGGAGGAGAGTACGAGATAACGTACCACAGGGCAGAGTGGAGGAGAGTAAGAGACAACATACCACAGGGCAGAGTGGAGGAGAGTACGAGACAACGTACCACAGGGCAGAGTGGAGGAGAGTACGAGATAACGTACCACAGGGCAGAGTGGAGGAGAGTACGAGATAACGTACCAGGGGGCAGAGTGGAGGAGAGTAAGAGACAACATACCACAGGGCTGAGTGGAGGAGAGTACGAGATAACGTACCACAGGGCAGAGTGGAGGAGAGTACGAGATAACGTACTACAGGGCTGAGTGGAGGAGAGTACGAGATAACGTACCACAGGGCAGAGTGGAGGAGAGTACGAGATAACGTACCACAGGGCAGAGTGGAGGAGAGTACGAGATAACATACTACAGGGCAGAGTGGAGGAGAGTACGAGATAACGTACCACAGGACTGAGTGGAGGAGAGTACGAAACAACGTACCACAGGGCTGAGTGGAGGAGAGTACGAGACAACGTACCACAGGGCAGAGTAGATCATCGTTCTGACAAACGGAGAGCAGAGAACCTAGCCTAGCAGAGTCCATTACTACTGATACGCAAATGAGTCTAGCGCTCAACATTTAACGTTTAGCGCCTGGCCTAGCGTACAACGACAAGACCATTTGATGTGTGTGTGTGTGGTGAGAGAAGACCAATCAGTCTTAAGTGGCCGTGTGGTTATTTAGCATGTTAGAAGAGCCTCCCTGTGATGACAGATTAGCCTTTAATCCACATGAGTGAGGCTTGTATAAGTAGGGCCAAAAAGCCTCACAGTGTGTTTGTGTGTGTGATGACAGGATGAAAGCATGTTCTATTAGGAGCTATGATATGAAACTACACTTAAAGGGATAATTCACCATTTTTTCAACTAAGCCATTTTTTCTACTTATCCAAAGACAGGCGAACTAATGGATACCATTTTTATGTCTATGTGCAGTTTGACGGAAGTTGAAGGACATTTTTGTCTACAGGAGCAGCTAGCTAGCAGCTAATCCTGTAGACTTCCAGTCATTGCACCGTCGCTATTAAGCAATGGCCCCAGAAACTACCTTCAACTTCCTTCAAACTGCAAGGAAAGACAGGAACAAAAACACATTACAACTACAAAGCATATTGCATGTAATAGTTACATGACCTGTAGCATGGTCAAGCAAGTTAATGTTTCTGACATTTTCGGACTACTAAACAACTATTTATTTATAACCACAGAGATGTACAGCAAGTTGCAAAGAAACCAGAAGCTGCCTCCACTAATTCCAGCACCATTTCAACTTCAACTTTTCAATATCATCAAATCACCTATGCCTAGACTAATACGGTGACAACTAGCAGATACCAAAAACAATTTAGTCCAATCAATGTAAGCTAAATATGATGTGGCTGTCCATGGTTCTAATTTGTGTGTGTGTGTGTGTGTGTTTGTGTCTGTCTGTATGTGTGTGCGTGCAAGTGGAAAAAAACATGTTGACTCACCCTACTTGTAGAGAAATGCCAATGCCATCGTCCTCTCTTTTATGTTGACGAAACGGTACACAGTACACTTTTACATTTGTTGTTGTCCAAGGCTACCTGGCTAAAATGCTTGCTCGCTAGCCTAACTTCCTTTCATGGGCAATGCTAGCTAGTTAACATTAGCCTTCTACATCTAGCTACATATTGAACTTCCATACTCTCAGTCCAGGGAGAAATGTATGCATTTATGGTTGGATCTGAATTGCCGTTTTAATCATTGGCTGGTACGGAGAATCAAGCATAACCACAAGTCCAAATCCCTATCTCCATCCATTGCTAATAGGAAAGGGCCAATTTTAGCTAGCTAGCTAGTCCGGAGGACCACGACACAACAAGATGCAACAATTCAAGTTGTTTCTGTCAATTACGTATTTTTCTTGATGCGTTGTGATAGGAGTGAATGGAAATCCAAACTGGCTTCCCTTCTAAATGTATTGGGGTGCACCAGGACTATTCACAGTTGAGCTCTCTCAGTTTAGCTCAACGCTGATTGGCTATTATTTTATACTCTTTTTTAAATCAAGAGAGGCCAAATGCTCGCTGGCTTCCCTTGGATTCAATGCTACGGGGCGGCAACAATGTCATGCCGCATCAGATAAATGGCCTACACATGCAGGGACAGAGGGCACTATTTCGCTCGCTCAGCTTCTTGTGGATTGAAGAAAAATTATGAAAACACAGAGACGAAAGATAAATTATTTCTGTTTTTTTCTTGGTGTATGTTTTTGGGGGAAGCCTGGCTTCCCTTGGCATCCTTGACAAATTATATATGAGTTCATCTAACTCTGGGTCACTTAACGAGAGTAAATGCTGGGTGGGAAATTACATTTAACGAGCTCATGAGTGGTGATTAATTTCATTCACTTCAAAAGTAAAGCAGTGTGTGCACTAACCGGAGATTAACGGAAAATTAGGTACTTAAATAAAATAATCAAACTGCACTCAGAGACATTGTATCCACCAGTTCTTCTGACTCTGGGAAAGTAGATAAAGGACCTCATTGACAAAATCATGGTATCCCTTTAAGATCAGTTACAAGTCTAACTTTGGAGACAGACATGTCCCAGAAAGTGAGATCTCCTGTTCTCCTGACTCAGAGAACAGTAATCCAGCCACATACTGTGTTGTACACACCCAGAGCACAGCTATTGTAGGCCAAACATCTATAATTCACACACCCTTGTTTTTTTAAATATGAATCATTAAAATAATGGGGTTTTGACAGTGGGTGGGGAATGAATCATTTAAATCCTGTACACTACGGTAGCTGGAGGGAGTCTGAGAGCAATAGTGTTAATTCTCTAACCCCCCACTGAGTCATACGCCGCCCTGCTTCCTGTCTCCTGTGGCTTGTACCGGGAGGTCAGAGCGCAAAGGTTAGACCAAGAACTGCAGGGGTTGATGGGATTAAGTGTTCTCCTCCTGTCCCGACAGACTACAGCTCTGATCTATGACCTCAGAACAAGGCTTTAACAGCCTATTAGCCAACACCCCCCTAACCATACCCAATGCCCCTCACATCATTCTCCACCACAACAACTCCCTCATCTTCCTCACCCAGCAACCCGCAACCCAGCTCTGTCCTTGGGCCCCTAGTAAAGTGTTTTTAAATGACGGGACTGTAAAGGGCCAGTGTGTTTACGTGTGTGTGAGTAGCCTGAATGGAAAGAGCACAAAAGAGCAAGAGAAAAGAGTACAGGGGGAGAGGATGGGTAGAGCAGGGAGGATGACAGGACAGGTTGTATTCAGGTTGGGAGGAGTGCGGAGGAGAGAAATTAGGAAATGAGGAGAGGAAGAGAGGAGAGGTTGTCGCAGACGATTTTGTAAGCCTTCATTCCCATCCATATCAAAGAGCTCCAATCAATATTTAATCCAGCAATTTGCCACACCACTGTCTGTCTGGCCCTCCAAGACCCTGCTCTGTGTGTGTGTGTGTGTGTGTGTGTGTGTGAGAGATATATCCCTGAGTCAGCAGTAGATGCATGTTGTGTGAGCAGTGAGACCGATTCAAGACCAAGACCTGAGCAAATCGAGTCCAAGTTAAGACAAAAACCGGGGGGGAGAGAGTCAAGACTGAAACTGGGAGAGGGTCGAGGGGTCCGAGACCAAGTCAAGACCAAGACCAGAAAAATGTGGGTCCAATTCAAGACCATGGTTGTAAACGTGTTAAATATGCCCAGTATATCTGTGGTCATGTTTCAGAACAACATATGGATTCTTTAGACATTTAGAATGGTGAGAAAATGCATGCTGATGGAAAATAGAGCCACTCTACAAATTATTACTAACCCAAAAAGGTCTAGAATAGATTCAGCTTTGTATAATACACTCATGAAAAACGATTATAATTCTCATAGTGACTCAGGAGTAACATTAAAGAAGAAAAATATGCCTCGCCAACATTTGACAACTATACAGAAAACCCCTCAAAATACTTACATAAGTAAATGAAATCAATGATGAGAGAATAGTGAGATTAACGGCATTATATGTATTATAGGTAATGAATGTGTAGAGGACTCTTAGAATGCTACAGACTTTGTGGCGCCTCAGAAACATCAGCGTACCCAAATCCAGAGGTTGTGAGTTAAAATCCCAGATGGGGTCATATTGAAAAGTCAGTGCTAACTGATCATGTTGAATGTAAAGATTGTCAGTGATGAACGATTTTTACACTATTTTACCTTAAAACCCCCATTCCATTTCATTACTTCCCTTACAAGAGAAACATGACATTTGCAGTTTTCACATGTTGAGCTGAAATTCTCATGTGAAAAAAAAAGAGAAACAGTTGTGAGCATATGGCTCAGTTGTGAGCATACGGCTCAGTTGTGAGCATATGGCTCAGTTGTGAGCATACGGCTCACGTGTGAACATGTATTCAATATATAGTTCACATGTTAACATCACCTTTCACAAGGGAGGAGAATAAAATGTTTTCACCTCACATGTGAATTGTAGATCCCCATGTGAAACTCTCACATGTGGAATTGCATTTTCACATGTGGAATTTCATTTTCACATGTGAAACTTAAATTTGCACTTTTACATTTGAAAAATGTTTGCATATGAAAATTGAACTCATGTGGAAATGCATTTTCACATGTGAAAATCGAATTTGCAATTTCAGATGTGGAATAATTTCAAATGTTGTCACGTGTAGTTTCATGGTATTACATGTTGAAAATGTCCATCCCCATGTTGTCACAATTATTTCACGAGATCACGTTTTCATATGTGCTCAAATGTTTTCACGTGTCATTTCATGTTATCACATGTTGCTTTTACATGTGGTCACATGCTATCACAATAACTTCACATAAGATCACATGTGAAATTCATGTGGTTTTCCCGTAAGTGACATGCACAAACACACACAGGCCAACTAGAATGTGTTGGAGATGACAGGAGCTGTAGAACCAGGGTTCCCAGATCACCACACACACACACACACACACACACACACACACACACACACACACACACACACACACACACACACACACACACACACACACACACACACACACACACACACACACACACACACACACACACACACACACACACACACACACACACACACACACACACACACACACACACACACACACACGTCAGCTGTGAGATTAATGACTGTGTCAGCACCCAAACAGAAAAGAAAAACCTCAGGAGCACAATAGTGAGTCCTCTAACCTCCAGATGAATGAACGTTTTGAATCCTGATACAGCACATGCACTTCCAACAATGAAACTCTCCTCAAACCTGACATAGCACACGCACTTCCAACAAAGGAACTCTGCTGAAAGTGAGCACTGCTTTCAGACCCTCGACTTTAAGTTAATGAGGGAGGAGGGCCTTCGTAGCATATATCAGCACGAATAGAGATGACTACCTCTTCGTTTTCATGCGTAGGCTGACACACGTATGTGCATAAGCAAGCACAAACAAACACCCACCCACGCACACACACAGACCCACCAGAAAACCTCTTTATCTGCAGACACGGTTGGGCTAAGGCATTTTGACTAGATTTAAATGATGATATGAGAAGATGCAGGGAGCTCAGAACATGGTAAACAATATGGTAAATATCTCTGTAAACAGTAAACACCAACAGCAGCTAAATGTCAGAACTGAAAAGCAAAATCCTGTTAGTCTCATCCTTCACTCCATTTCTCTTCCTGCCTCTCTCCAACACTTTTCCCAACATCTATTCCATGTTGGTTCAAAGTCATTTCATTGAAATTACGTGGAAACAATCCCTCTTCCTCCTCTCTGCCTGGCTCTCTCTCGTTCCCTCTCTCCCCATCCCTGACAGTGTGGGTTCTTGTTTCCTTTGAGGCTGCAGTGACAGCCTGTTACCTATGCTACGCTTCTCTAGAAGGGCTTCAATGCTGCCAGGTAGGGTTTGTGTGAAAGAGAGAGGGACAGGGGTAGGGAGAGCATCTTCTCTTTCATCATTCCAGAAATACCAAGTCAGTGTCACTAAAATCCTACGCACACACAGTTAGAAGCACAAATGGAATGGCCACCCCATCCGTCTGTCTGTCTTGTCAATTCCACAGCAGCCTGCTCAGTCTCCTTGGGTGACCCACGCTCCGTTAACCACAGAGCTAGGAGTTTGGCTTTATTTAACATTGCCACGAGGCCACTGTGTGTGACAGTGACGTTGATGACTGTGGTGCTGTTGTGGTGGCTGGGAGCGCAGGGACAGAAAGACAAGGACACCAGGCCTTGATCTTAACATTTAAAACTCCTTTCAGTGTCACTGTGACCTGTCCCCATCCCTGCAGCCCCACGTGATGTCGCCCAGAACCCTGTAATTTCTTCTGTCACCGGGAGAAACCATCATACTGTCAGAGGGATAGGGAGTCAGAAGAACCTTCAATCTATGAAGAGTCACACAAACTTTTCTAACCGACTGACTTTGCTTTATATTTCACAGTGGCATGGCTGAGTGTGTGTTTGATAGGGTGTGTGTGTGTGTTGATAAGGTGTGTGTGTGTGTGTTGATAGGGTGTCTGAGTGTGTATGGCAGTTTTCACAGTGCATATAAAACTTCATTAGAGCATCTGTCTAAATATTAAACAAAGAATCAGTGAGGTGTGTGTGTGCGTGCTGTGTGTGTTTTAGTCAGGGTGAGTGATGAGTCCTTATTGGTAGATTAAGCGTAGAAACGTGACTAGGTTACAGAATGGAGATAATTAATTCCGGTCCGGAGCCAATCGCTCTTATAAATCATCAATATGTCCTTCAGCAGGGAAGAAATGGAGAGGAGTGGATAAGAGGGGAGGAAGAGAGTAAAGGAGGATGATGAAAATAGTCTACATAGGGAGTGTTTATCCCAGAGGGTTGTGTGTGGGGATCTAGAGAGGAGGAGGCCAAATGCTGTTGTGTGGGTGACTGAGGAAGTGGAACAGCTGGATCTTAACCACACACACACAGAGACAAAGACAGAGACAGAGAGACAGAGAGACAGAGAGACAGAGAGAGAGAGAGAGAGAGAGAGAGAGATGTGTGAAAATGTGTATACAGTATGTTCTGCCCCCTCCTTTTTTCTAATTAACTCTCTCTCTGTATTTCTCTCTCCCTCACGGACCTTAACTCACCCTCTCTCCTACCACAGTGAGATGGCCCAGAGTGAAAAACAGGTTCAACTACATGGTGACCTGGATGAGCATAGTAAGGCAGAGAGGAGAACTGACACGACCACCATGCTAACTACTGGATGAGTACAGCTTAGACCTCACTCACCCTCTCAAGGAGATCACAGAAAGGGTTGATTGGAGGCAGTATGATAACTGTTCACACACACACACACACACACACACACACACACACACACACACACACACACACACACACACACACACACACACACACACACACACACACACACACACACACAGAGCACTCTGGGTCAGGTGGGTTACACAGACATGAGAATTGAAACTTCAGAGATCAAACAGTTTGCTTTTAAGTTCTTTTGATTGTCACCTTCAATTCTCTGCTCTCTATTGAACCTGATGCAAGAGATGAGCTGAGTATACCTGACTGAGAGGAAGTGACTTGACTTGCTATGGGCCTTTTATATACTACTTTATATAGTTATCACCATAACTTCTTTACTACCCACACAGAGTGTTGTCATAGGTGCCTAGGGCTTAATAAGAGCAGTATTTGGCAGGTGCTCTACGTTGGTGTTAGTGCACAAGGCCTTAAAGGGGAACCGTTTCTGGTAGGCGCTCTAGTCACTGTTACGGAACAAAGTCTTGTAAATGAATGAAAAAGCAACAGAATACCCGGAGGTCTGAATAATCCCAGATTTACATAAATTAGACACCAGTTAGAGCAGGGGAGGGGTGGTTCTGTGAAAACCAGTGCACACATGCTTCCAAAACACAGATTATTCAGAAACAAAAAGCACTGGAATAATATGGTATCAACCAACATAACACATAAAACATAGCATCACATGACCATGTAGAAAATGTTGTTTTCCATCTATACATACAGATATCATATTCTTACTAAAAATAGTATTTGCTTACGAAGTGTGGATACGGTTTCCTCTCTAACAAACACCAACAGAGTCTGTATACCAGTCAACAGTCCTGTACACTTTAAGGCCTGTACTGTACAACACTGATACCTCACCGGCTCCTCACACCATTACACTGTATGTAGACAGTGACCACAGTTTAAGGGGAGCAGTTTCAGCCATAACCTGTAGGCTGGGGTACACACACAGAGGTGCAGTAAAGAAATCTGTTTCTGATTATTCTGAGAGCAGCGAGGGGGGAAAAGTAGGGGTCAGGTTATGGCTCTTCACTAGTGTTTTTACCTGGTGGGGATATGTGTGTTTAGGTCTGAGTCGATCAGTAAGGTGTGTGTGTGTGTGACTGTGTGTGTTTAGGAGTGTGTGCATGTGTGAGAGCATGTTGCATGTACGAGCATGTGCTTTTGTGTATTGTGAATGTGTGTTGTCGAGCTACACTGCTATCTCATCCCCCAGGCAGTCTGGTGGTCCCTGTCTGTTGAGCACATTTAGTAGGCGGAGAGTCTCCTCGTCAGACCCCCAGCCGTATATAATATCCCTCTCCTCCATCTCCTCTCTCTCCTCCATCTCCTCCCTGTCTTCTCTCTCCTCTGTCTCATCACTATCATCAGTGGACGCGTACTCGGACGCAATGCCAGACTCCCGGAACCTCAGCAGCTCTAGACTGCCCAGTACCTCGTCGCGGGTTGATGACATCACCACCCCCGACCCCTCCTGACCTTTCACTCCATTCTGACCCCTCCGCTGTGGAGGAGTAGCAGGGCGAGGGTCAGGTGTTGGGGGTCCGGGCAGGAAGCGGAAACATTCAAGCTTGAGGAGACACGGTTCCCTACCTAGGGGGCTGCCCAGGGGTAGGGAGGAAGAGAAGAGTGGGTTGACCGTACTGTCCTGGCCCACGCCCATGTTGATGCCCAGCGCTGGCAGGGTGAGGCTGGCGTGGTCCTGGGGTCGAGTGGTCATTGGGTCACACAACACTGGGGGGAAAGTGGAACGGAAAGTGATCTCCAATAGACTGTCCTGGGAACCCACTGGAGGAGGTGAAGAGTGGGAGGGGAGAAAAGGGGGAGAGAGTGAGGAAGGAGGTTAGTTTCATTAAAGATAAAGATCCTTCCACACATTGAGCTAACTGAGCTATCATTCACCTGTTTAACTGCTAACATGAGGCTAATTCCCATCCACCCCTGGTAGGGACTGTGAAACGGTGTCAAACACTACATTAGGAGGAAGTGAGGTGTGGGGTGTGATATCAGGAGGAGAGGAGGGGGCTGAGGTGGCTGGGCTGGTTGGTCCGCTGAGGTGTAACATGTTGTATAATGATGCAGCTGAAAAATGTGTGAAGTAATGTAACATGTTACACGATAACATGCTGGTTGGTCCGTTGGAGTCCACGCTGGTGTGTGATGAGAGAGAGATGGGGGAGGGAGAGAATACATGTGCAGTAGGGGAGGAGAAGACAAACAGGGTCTTTGAGTGGATAATGAGATGAAGGGAGTCTGTGTGTGCATGTGTGTCATGCGTATGTTTGTGTGTGTGTGTGTGGTCATGCATCCTGTGTGTACTCACTGGACCTGGGCCCAGACATTTTGACCTCCAGTTCTTGGATCTGTTTGACCAGTAGAGAGATGTGCTGCAGCAGGTCCTGGTTCTGGAGCAGCAGCTGGTGCACTCTGGCCTGGGCCTCCAGTCTGGCTGTAGCCTCCGCACTCAGTTGGTCCTTCAACAGGTGCACCTGGGGGGAGACAACACACACAACACACACACACCTGAGATAAGGACATACTTGGAAGAGAGAGAACACACATGCATGCACACGTGCGAGATACTGCTGTACAGCATGTTCACACACATGAGAGAGAGAGAGAACAGACTCCTGAGATATGCCTGTACACCAACAAACACTTAATAGTGACTTCAGACTGTTGAGTGTCACTGTAAGTATGTTTGTGTATTTCTGTATGTGTCACAAAACCCATAACTAGTGGAGCAAGACGAGGGCTGTCACACTTCAAGTTTAAGCTTCTGAAAATGTAATGCCATGAGTGGTCTGTCGCAGGATTAAACCAAGAGAAGAAGAATTACAGTTCCCATTTAAGGCTGCCGCCTGCAGTGGCAGTAGTCACTAATCATAGAAACCAGAGACTAAGAAGAAAACAAACTGTTTCTTCTCTAGCCCAGGCTTCAACACCAGGCTCAGGGGACAGACAACCCTTGGGATTATCATAGGAGCAAACAGCGCTGTTTGGATTCCTAGCCATGTCTTCTCAGAAACAGTACACATGGAGAGAGACTGATGATGGCCGGAGTTCTACAATATCAAGGGATAAAGTGCATTCGGAAAGTTTTCAGACCCCTTGACTTTTTCCACATTTTGTTACGTTACAGTCTTACTCTAAAAGGGATTAACTTGTTTTTTTTTGTGTTTTTTTTGTGCATTAGTCTACATGGGTAATATTAGCCAGAACTTACAGTTAAAGTCAGAAGTTTACATACACTTTAGCCAAATACATTTAAACTCAGTTTTTCACAATTCCTGACATTTAATCCCAGGAAAAATTCCCTGTTTTTGGTCAGTTAGGATCACTACTTTATTTTAAGAATGTGAAATGTCAGAATAATAGTAGAGAGAATAATTTATTTCAGCTATTATATCTTTCATCACATTCCCAGTGGGTCAGAAGTTTACATACACTCAATTAGCATTTGGTAGCATTGCCTTTAAATTGTTTAACTTGGATCAAACATTTCGGGTAGCCTTCCACAAGCTTCCCACAATAAGTTGGGTTAATTTTGTCCCATTCCTCCTGACAGAGCTGGTGTAAATGAGTCTTTGTCGGCCTCCTTGCTCGCACATGCTTTTTCAGTTCTGCCCACAAATTTTCTATGGGATTGAGGTCAGGGCTTTGTGATGGCCACTCCAATACCTTGACTTTGTTGTCCTTAAGCCATTTTGCCACAACTTTGGAAGTATGCTTGTCCATTTGGAAGACCCACTTGCGACCAAGCTTTAACTTCCTGACTGATGTCTTGAGATCTTTCCTCCCTCATGATGTCATCAATTTTATGAAGTGCACCATTGCATCTAGCAGCCAAGCACCCCCACAACATGATGCGACCACCCCCGTGTTTCACGGTTGGGATGGTGTTCTTCGGCTTGTAAGCCTCCCCCTTTTTCCTCCAAACATAACAATGGTCATGATGGTCAAACAGTTGTATTTTTGTTTCATCAGGCCAGAGGACGTTTCTCCAAAAAGTACGATCTTTGTCCCCATGTGCAGTTGCAAACCGTAGTCTGGCTTTTTTATGGTTTTGGAGCAGTGGCTTCTGCCTTGCTGAGTGGCTTTTCAGGTTATGTCAATATAGGACTCATTTTACTTTTGTACCCGATTCCTCCAGCATCTTCACAAGGTCCTTTGCTGTTGTTCTGGGATTGATTTGCACTTTTCGCACCAAAGTACGTTCATCTCTAGGAGACAGAACGCATCTCCTTCCTGAGCGGTATGACGGCTGCGTGGTCCCATGGTGTTTATACTTGCGTACTATTGTTTCTACAGATGAACGTGGTACCTTCAGGCGTTTGGAAATTTCCCAAGGATGAACCAGACCTGTGGTCTACAATTGGTGGAAAAAATTACTTGTGTCATGCACAAAGTAGATGTCCTAACAGACTTGCCAAAAATATAGTCTGTTAACAAGACATTTGTGTTGTGGTTGAAAAACGAGTTTTAATGACTCCAACCTAAGTGTATGTAAACGTCTGACTTCAACTGTAGGGGCAACCTCTTTTAAAAAAGCTGGAAGGTCATTCCACGGTGAGGCACAGTGTCATTGGATTTGTTGCATATATCCTGACAAGAGAATCGATCGGGATATAGCAAAGAACGAGGCCCATCTCATTGTGAATAGTTGACAATGAGTGCTACTCTGCTACTTCTAACTTGACATTGAGCACTTCTTCCAACTTCATGATGGTTTCTATAGGAACTTTTCTGCTGTGGTTTTCTTACATCAAGGAGCATATTCTTGGCTGTTATAGAGCCCATGTCTCTATAGCACTGCATTGCTCTCACTTCAAGGAGAATGGAGCATGAATGGAGTCATGAGACTGTTGCTAGAGTCAGAAGATACAATTCTGCTTTCATCATACCACAGCTACAAAACTCTAACCAAGGTAACGTGGATGTTCAGCTTTCTGTCGTCAGTATTGATGCAATTACTGTAAAGAGAAACAGTTGATGGTGATGAAATGAGAAAAACAGCTGAAGGACTTTGTTTCTAATGAGAAACCTCTGAACTGTGCAGACACTAGATGGAGCCACTCCATCTCAAGGCTTCCACTTACTGTAATGTACTCCCCTTCAACACACCCCTCACCCTCCTCTTTCCCCATATTCTCATCCTCCATTCACCCCTGGACAGTAAACGCCAGGAAGGAGTGAGGGTAAAAGACAGAACAGATTCCATCATCACTCCACTTAGCGACAAATAGCGGTGATCTAGCCTCCATTAAAGCGGGCCATCAGCGTCAGAGCTCATCTGTAAATCCCGACAGTCTAACGGCACTGTCAGGGTAATATACCACCATACGACACATCAAGTACCGCCAGGACTGAACATGAGATGTGAAGGCCAAAATGTATGTGACTATGAGGAGAAGATACACTGTGCTGATCAAAGTGTGAAAGGTAAACTGAGTTTTGTCCGAAATGCCTTGGAGAAGGAAGGTGTCATATTTGTCCTGGATTGATCTGAGATGTGACTGTGAGACATGCTCTGAAAATGCTGCTCTGTGGTGATGGTGAATGCAGCCTGAATAATAACACGGAGAATGGACATACTAAATGTGTCTGTGAAGATTGAGAGAAAGATAACAGCAGAGGGGGAGCGAGAGAATGAGTGAGAGAAAGAGAGAGTGAGGGAGGAAAAGAAAGTTCAAGTTGAGCCAGACAGACATGTTCTTATCAACACCTTACAGCATTTTCGGCATATTTAATCAAATAAAAAATAATTAAAAGCTGCGAAGCAACGTTTGGTTTGATGAGAGGATTCCACAGGTTATCAATTCTGGGACTGGAGGCACTGAGGACACTGTTCACATCCATCTGCCCGACGGTAGATGACATCTACCAACGTGTGGAGCGAATCTTGCAGCTTGACGTTCTCCCCTTCCGCAGCAAGAAGTTGGTGACACAATTACACCAAGTCCAGAAAGCTGTGAACATCCCAGAGGCTGGAACAAAACGTCTTAATGTAGGTGACACTATCCCACCCTGCCTCGATGGGCTTTTGGATCTCGGCATTGTATACTTTTGCTTTTCCGGGGTCCTTTGGCAACCTCTTAGTTCAGGCTTCTAGGATGTACACAGCTTCCTGGTCTTGCCGTGACCAACTTCATGCTGCGAAAAGGAGAGAGCGGATGTGAACAGGCATTGCTGGGTTTGAATCTGCTGAGGCATGTGACCATCAGGGCTCTGGAGTGTCCAACCAAACTGCATATCAAACCAAACTGCTGGTCTACCAGCTGGCCCTAGCCTGATCATCTCTATCAGGTTGGTGTAGTCCGCTCCGATGAGCATCAGTGGGTGTGCCTTGTCAAAGGCATGATGTGATAGCACTTCTACATGGCTGGCACGGGCTGGCACGGGATAGGACTGCTCATCAAGGGCCAGTCGGGTGGCTGTGAAAGCTCCCTTTATGGGGTACCTCTCTGCTGGCCTGGCCACAGGGGGATACTTGAAAATTGACTGATGAGCCAGTAAGATGAGCAGCGTGGTGTTGGATTGTCCTCAGGGCTATGACTCCTCCTAGCCTTCTGAGGGGAGGATGATTGTCCACTCTGCTCCCTCATCTAAAATGGCATACATATTCAGAGACTTCTGGCCAGCACGACTGGCACTACCTTTAGGTAGACTCGTGGGTGAGGTAGACTTTGTCTAGAGGGGTGACAAGCAGGACACTGGAGCTCGGCTTGGCAACACTATGAAGCACTTAGAGATGTGCTTCATTGCATTCTCTGCGTGGTTTTCTCTGGGTGCATGCATCGGAGCCATGGTTAGTGGGGCCACACTTTACATTTGTATTTTTTTATTTAACCTTTATTTAACCTTTAACCTTTATTTAACAAGGCAAGTCAGTTAAGAACTGATTCTTATTCTTCCTACACCGGCCTAACCCGGATGACGCTGGGCCAATTGTACGCCGCCCTATGGGACTCCCAATCATGGTTTTGATACAGCCTGAATTTGATCAAGGGTGTCTGTAGTGAAGCCTCTAGCATTGAGATGCAGTGCCTTAGACTGCTGCGCCACTCGGGAGCCCACTTCCGACAACGCTCACCGTCCTTGATCCACTTTTGATATGTTCTGACGGCTGCTTCACTATCTCTATGCACTAAGATATATAGTGTTCAACACTGTGGAAGAGGTCCAGGCAGGTGAGCCGGCTTGAGCGGTGCAACAGGTCCAGGCGGATAAGTTAGGTGTAGCGGTGCAGTAGTTCCAGGCAGGTGAGCTACCTGGAGAGGTGAAGCAGCTCCAGCCGGGTAAGCTAGATGGAGCGATGCAGCAGGTCCAGGCAAGTGAGCTGGCTGGTGAGGGGCAGCAGGCAGCTACTGGTAAGCTGGTAGGACAGGAGTGGTCCATGGAGGATAAACTGGCTGGGCAGGTGCAGCCCACGGTTCGTCAGTTGAATAGAATAGAGCAGCTGAGGGAGTCTGAGCTTGTGTCATGCAGACTAAGCCTGAGCTGGTGGGTGGAACAGCTGGTGTTTGGAAGACTGGTAGCTCAGGGCATCCCCACCAGTCCATGACTGGTTTGGTGGGATTAACAACATCAAGATAGAGTGTATTGTCACATTTCCATACTGCTGGTAGGGACTTTTGGCCGACTGCCTACTTGAAATTTGTGTTTGTGGCAGTGATTTTGTGACAGTGTAGGTCTGTGTGGTGATGCTGGCCTCTGTAGCGATGGTGGCTTTCTACAGGGTCGATCTCGCCAGCTCTTCCATTCCTGCCGAGGAATATGTTAGCGGTAGTGTGACTGAAACGTGGGCAGCAGTGTCATGTGGGCTAGTCATGAGTTGGGTGTAGTTTAGTGTAGTGACCACTTCTTCCCCTCACAGTGTTGGGGCAGAGGATCCGAACATGGGATAGCTGGTCGACGGGGGTCGCAGTTTTGGCCTGCTGTCCTCCACTGGGATGTAGCTCCCTGGTGCTGGCACTCTGCACCTGCACTCCTTCTCCCAAGGAGTCAGATAAACTGTGGATTCTGGTTGGAAAGGTAATAGACGTTGGGCATGTGCTGCCACGGGTTGTTACAGTGTACATTGTTTTCTGAGATAAGGTTTGGGATGGGATCTTCTGACGGTGAGACTGTTGCTGTGTTTCTTTGCTCCTCTGCCATGTCACAGTAGGTGTAATGCATCTCGCTCGAAAGACCAATGTTACACTATCAAATTATATTCCTAAACAAAGATGGCGTCCTGCTCAGGTGACCAATCAAGTGACCTGTCACCTGACCCTACAAAGATGGCTGCAGAGCACACCAAACATTCTTTGTTTTGACAGCCATCAGAGGACTCTCCACCAGTATGCGTTATTGACCAAAGAGTGTTGTCTGTAACTTTGATGCCTTATAGTCACTGTTATTCTTATAGTTGTGGTGGAAAAAGTATCCAAATGTCATATTTGATTGAAAGTAAAGATGCCTTAATAGAAAGTAAAAGTGAAAGTCACCCAGTAAAATACTACTTAAGTAAAAGTCTAAAAGTATTTGGTTTAAAATATACTTAAGTATCAAAAGTAAATGTAATTGCAAAAGTATATTTAAGCATGAAAAGTATAAATGATTTCAAATAGCCTATATTAAGCAAACCAGACGGCACAATTTTCTTCTATAAAATTGTTTTATTTACGGATAGCCAGGGGCACACTCCAACCCTCACATCATTTTTGGACTCATTAGCATTCATTGGTGCTCCAGACTTGCAGGTGTCACTGGAAGTTCAATACAGTTTTAACTTGTTACAGCTAATTAGAAACAAATGATTGAGCCATCAATTAGACCAGGCTAGAGTAGATGTAGTGCTCATTGGTGCTGATGATAAATGGTCAAGTATTCATTGGATTCTTGTCCACCTCACTCTAACTGGAGCCGACTTGGTGGTTAGCATCCACCCACAACTTAGTCTTCAGTCTCGATTACACTACATCTACTCTAGCCTGGTCTAATTGATGGCTCAATAATTTGTTTCTAACTAACTGTAACAAGTTAATCTTAAGGATCCCGTAGGATCAGTGTCCCTTTACTGGGACGGTTGTTGCTAACGTGTGCTAATGTGACAAGAATGACGTTGTAAGTAACAGCAAACTTTCCAGGACATGGACATGTCTTATATGGGTAGAAAGCTTGCATTCTTGTTAATCGAACTGCACTGTCCAATTTACAGTAGCTATTACAGTGAAAAAACATCATGCTATTGTTTGAGGAGAGTGCACAACAACAAAAAACTTATCACGGCAACTGGTTTGATACATTCACCTCTGAAGGTAAATAATGTACTTACATTCAGTAATCTTGCTCTGATTTGTCATCCTGAGGGTGCCAGAGATAAAATGTAGCATAGTTTTGTTTGATAAAATCCATTTTTATATTAAAATGTAGGAACTGGGTTCTACAGTTTGAACCCCTGCTGTATCTAATTCCCATGTCCATGCCTGGGATTTGTAGAAGGAAAGTTCTCTTTCAATGCCAAAAATACTGTCTGTGGTTGTATCAGAAGAGGCAGGGCTTTCCCCAGAGAACCATCTCCCACCACACTGCTGGATAAATGAATAAACTACACCATTATCTCTCATCGCA
Organism: Oncorhynchus mykiss; assembly: GCF_013265735.2. Taxonomy (NCBI): domain Eukaryota; kingdom Metazoa; phylum Chordata; class Actinopteri; order Salmoniformes; family Salmonidae; genus Oncorhynchus; species Oncorhynchus mykiss. Next base: position 29,345,432 of record NC_050570.1, read on the forward strand.
TAACATCAAAGGCCTAAAATGAAGTAGACTGTGACATAAGACTGTGTATGGGAGACAAAGTGTCATAAGTGATTTTCTACTACCTTCTACGAGGTCCGTGTGTGAGACTGTCAGGCTTGTTGCTAACGCTTTGACTGTGTGTGTGTTCTACGAGGTCCGTGTGTGAGACTGTCAGGCTTGTTGCTCACGCTCTGTGTGTGTGTGTGTGTGTGTGTGTGTGTGTGTAAATACAGTAGGTTGAGCACAGTTGTGAAATTGTTGCCACTGGTCTCCAGGCGCTTCGTGTGCTTGTGTGTGTTTGTTGATTCCGCACAGCTAGTGTGAGGAGCGTATGACCTATATGTCCCAACTAGGTAAATGAAAACCAATCTGACGTTATACAATAGTAACCGGAGGTGTGATCAAGTCACTATTATTCGAGCCACAACCAAGTCTCACGTCACAAGGTCTGAGTCTCAAGCCGACTCCCGAGTAGAACGGGTCAAGACTCGAGTCAAGTCAAAGTCGTGCATTCTAAGAGCAAGTTGAGTCACAAGTTTTCAAGTCAAGTCTCAAGTCAAGTTTTAAAAAAAATCTATACATTCAACGACTTATTGAACCAAAAACCTTTGTATATTTATTGAGGCTACTAGGGGTTGCACAGCAGTCATAAGGGCATGAAATCAGCAGAAGATAAGGCAGGTTGATGTGCTGAGAGTGTAGATTTATTTACAGGTCTTGGTGATCCAATGGTGAAAGCGCCATATCATACAAAATATACAAGTAGGTTTACCAAATACACACGGGCAATATTGCGAAAGAATTAGCCTCCGTAACTGGCTTAACCTGTCCTATTTGAACGGACACAGGGAGAGGGCAAGGCTGTACAGCGTCCCCTTGAGAAACCACATTGAATCTGTCTAGCAGGATCTCAAACAGGTACACTTATTGTACATAATATAAGCACTTGTTCCCCAGGACCATACAATTACCCTATTGGCAATTACAACCAATAAACTGGTCCTATAATGTAAAAATGTCTATGTGTTGCAAAAAAACGTTAGGGGGGTGGAATGATGAAATGCTAGAAATTATTGTATTATTATATGTTGGGGCTCCCAGCGGTCTAGTGCAGCGGTCTAGGGCACTGCATCTCAGTTCAAGAGGCGTCACTATAGTACCTGCTTCAAATCCAGGCTGTATCACATCCAGACGTGATTGGGAGTCCCATAGGGCGGCGCACAATTGGCCTAGCGTTGTCCGGGTTTGGCCGGTGTAGGCCGTCATTGTAAATAAGAATTTGTTCTTAACTGACTTACATAGCTAAATAAAGGCAAAAAAAATAAAATAAATTAATATAGATTTACCACATAGGGCCTATGCTTTTAAACATGTAAAAGCAGCAGAAATCATTTCAACAAGAGAAAAAAAGCACTCTTCACTGGCGTAAGTTTGGAGAGCGAAGTAAACAATGAATATTCTTGATCACCAAACAATTTTTGGAGCTGCATATTTATTTATTACAGCAATCCTCTCTCTCTACAATTTGACGTTTGCACTGCACTCAATCCTATAAGTATACAGCAAATCAGCAATATGTTCGCTAGTTCACCAGACCTGTGTTGATAGACAGTTTGCTGGTTCAATCAGAGTGCCGATTTCACTAGCCAATTTGTTGCAGTTTTTTTATGTTACAAGGGCAATGCTCCGGCTACTGTCTCTGGCTGCGTGTGGAGTAATCCACGTAGACTGTTCCACAAAATGAGTGGCAAAACATTACAAACCTGGCCAGATAATTTCAAGTCATCAGTCTCAAGTCCAACTCAAGCCTCAAGTTATTTTTATTGGCTATCAAGTCGAGTCTCAGGTCATCAAATTTGTCCACAAATTCTGATAATAACACATCTGAAACCATTCTACTCTCTTGTTTAAACAGTGCAGCACTCTAAAGATGACAGTAATTCAATAGGCACGGTGGGTCAGACTTTATCTGGATAGTCCAGATAGTCTATCTGTAGATGCTGTAGATGTGTTCATACTACTGTATCTGTTGATAAGCAACTGTTTGCTAGGGTCAAGTTTAGACTAAGGGTTAATCATGTTAGGGTTGGGACTAGGTTTAGGGTAAGGGTTAATTTTAGGGTAAGGGTTAAGGTTAGGGTTAGGTTTAGTAGATAGTTGAAATGTCACTGATCGTCTGTAGAGAATCTACAGATGGACTTTCTAAAACGTTTTACCGCATGGTGTATTAATCATGTTTTGTCAATAATTATGTAAATAATCCTCATGCTGAGCTGGGTTACTGGTGAGTAATTGGTATTTTGTGTATTATTTTGTATGTGTGTGTCACGTCCTGACCTTAGTTCCTTTTTAGTGTCTCTGTTTTAGTTTGGTCAGGGCGTGAGTTGGGGTGGGCATTCTATGTTTTGGCTCTGTGTGTTATATTTCTAGGTGTTTGGCCTGGTATGGTTCCCAATCAGAGGCAGCTGTCATCGTTGTCTCAGATTGAGAACCATACTTAGGCAGCCTGTTTTCCCACTATGGTTTGTGGGTAGTTGTTTCCTGTTTTGTGTTGTGTCACCTTGCAGGACTGTTTCGATTTTCGTTGTTTCACGTTTGTTATTTTGTGTTCAGTTGTAATAAATGTAACATGGACACGTACCACGCTGCATTTTGGTCTGATCTTGACTATACTTCCTCAGACGAAGAGGAGAATCGTTACAGAGTGTGTGTGGGAGAGCTGGTGTTAAAGTCAGATAAGTCACACATATGATTTATAAAGGTTAATATTAGCAAAGTGAAGAGCTTTCAGACAAACAAGATAGTAGCTAGGAAGGGAACAACGACCAGCTCACTATAGTTCAAACAACACCATCTGTTAACCTACACAAACATGTGTCTCAGTACTACCTGTGCCACAGCTACATGTGTCTGTTGCTGTTGTTGCTGTAGTTGTTGCTGTAGCAGCTGAATCTGGTGGTGGACTGACAGGGGAGCACTGTTGAGCAGAGTACCCGACGACGGCAGAAGCATCCTGGGGGACGCCAGCAACAGAGAGGCCTCCTCTGGAACCTGCCATGGAGGAGAGAAGGTTAATGATGAATTGATGGATTGAGAGGGAGCCATCAATACAAGGAGAGAGAGGATGGAAGAGGTAAGGAGGAGATGGAGATAGTGCCTTCAGAAAGTATTTCCACACTTTTTCCACATTTTGTTGTGTTACAGGCTGAATTTTAAATGTTTGACTTTTTGTCACTGGCCTACACACAATACCCTATAATGTCAAAGTGGTATTATGTTTTTCAACTTAATTACAGACGAAAAGCTTTAATCTTGAGTCAATAGGTATTCAACCCCTTTGTTATGGCAAGCCTAAATAAGTTCAGGAGTAAACATTTGCTTAACAAGCTTTAATCTTGAGTCAATAGGTATTCAACCCCTTTGTTATGGCAAGCCTAAATAAGTTCAGGAGTAAACATTTGCTTAAGTCACATAAGTGACCCTCAGTCGAGCAGTGAATTTCAATCACAGATTCAACCACAAAGAACAGTGAGGTTTTCCAATGCCTCGCTAATATGGGCACCTATTGGTAGCAGACATTGAATATCCCTTTGAGCATGGGGAAGTTATTAATTACACTTTGGATGGTGTATCAATACACCCAGTCACTACAGAGATACAGGCGTCCTTCCTAACTCAGTTGCCGGAGAGAAAGGAAACCACTCAGGGATTTCACCATGAGGCCAATGGTGACTTTACAGAGTTCAATAAGTGTGATAGGAGAGAACTAAGGATGGATCAACAGCATTGTAATTAGTCCATAATATCCAGGCAAAAGAAAACTTGGTTCAGTCTGCTTTCTACCAGACACTGGGATATGAATTCCCTTTTCAGCAGGACAATAACCCCAAACACACTGCAGTTGCTTACCAAGAATACAGTGAATGTTCCTGAGTGGCCGAGTTACAGCTTTGACTTAAATCTGCTTGAAAATCTATGACAATACATGAAAATGGTTGTCTAGTAATGATCAACAAACAATTTGAAAGAGCTTAAAGAATTTTTAAAAGAATAATGGGCAAATATTGTCCAGATGTGCAAAGCACTTAGACTTTCCCAGTAAGACTCACAGCTGTAATCACTGCCAAAGGTGATTTTAACATGTACTCAGGGCTGTGAATACTGTATGTAAATGACATATTTCTGCATTTTATTGTCAATAAATTTGCTCACATTTAAAAAAACATGTGTTCACTTTGTCATTATGTGGTATTGTGTGTAGATGGGTGAGAGAAAAACATATTGAATCCAATTCGAATTCAGGCTGTAACAATACAAAATGTGGAATAAGTCAAGTGGTATGAATACTTTCTGAAGGCACTGTCGACAAATAGAAAGAAAGTCAGAGAGACATATTTATACATGTTCATATTCAATGTGTTCTTTGGCAGTGTGAGTGTACATTTACCTAGCCTGGCTGAAGCAAACCATGTGACTTACAGCGCAGGGAGAGCTGTGACCACACTGGTCTGGAAAGGAGGCTGTTTGTTAATGCAATATTTGCTTAGAAATTGTGCAATGGGTTCGATTGGTTTTCTAAATTTGAAAATCCAACTGTTGTGAAGGAAAGGGCAGGTGCTCGGGAGCTGAGTGTGGCTGTGCGTGTGGGTGATTGAGTAAGAAAGACACAGAGGAGAGCCAACCAGTGTTAGCCAGACTAACATTTCCCCTGGTGATAAGCAGAGCTTAAGGTAAAACAGAGGCATTGCTGAACAGGCCCTAAGAGAAAAAGAAAAAGCCATGCTCGCTCATGCATCTACATGTCAGACAGACAACCAAATATGTCACTACTGGAATAGTATTCACACGATAATTAATTGAAAAAGAAGAACAATAGCAGCTTGTATCAAAGGCCTGGAGGACTATATTGTTTTTCCTTGAATAGCAAAATCAATCTGTGTCGGAGAGAGAGAAAGAGTTGCATTTGTGTATGTGTGTGTGTCAGACAGAGATAATTGCATAGAATATGCATTTACTGAAGAATACAGAGAGAGAGAGATTACATTTTGATGGACCTATTAGCACATCCTTGCTCAGGCCAGTTGGAGAGAGAACTGCTTCAGAAATAAAATCATATGTTGTTGAATGTTTCCAAAGTACTGTTTCATGACACAACCCACATTTCCATCCATAGTTTTTATGCGAGTCAAGTCATACCGTATAAAAAAAAATCATGACAGCTGTGATGGAAACAGGAAGTTTCTGAACATTTTTCTAAATGCTGACAAAGAATTTGTTCATTCGACATGGTGGGATATTTTTGTGTCGGTAAAATTACTCATGCGTGAAATGGCGGTGGAAATGCCTTTATGCTCAAATATTGATATAATAACCATTGTATCGAAGTAAACTTGGAGTCCCAAAATGATATGGTGTGTGGTCCTCCCACTATGACTTGGGAAAGCATGCGGTTTATTAGGCTACAGATAAAATGATTTATGATTAACTTCACAGGGTGGTGAATGTGTACAGTGATGAGCTTGATGCTCCTTTCCAATAAATATCAAGGGTCTTATTCTGGTGACATGATCGATGTAGACTAGCCTACCCACACTGTATCTGTTGGCTCACAGATATCCACAGCAAGTGATTTTTATCCACAGCAAGTGGATAAGAGGGAGTTCCATAAAGGTGAACATCTATCCCTCTCAGTCAAGCAGAAGTTTGCGACGAGTCATGCTCCTCTGAGTCTGCAGGACAGATACAGTATGATGGGTAGTTGACAAGCTGCACTAACAAGAACACAGTAGAGGTTATTCAAGACCTTTCTTGTCAGACATAGCACCTTTACACCGTTCCTTTATTCAGAAACAATCAGTGGTTTTCCTGTATATTTGAGAAAGCAGAATCATTGTTACTCATCATGATATTTGGTATTTTTTTTAGGATCCCCATTAGCTGTTGTGAAAGCAGTAGCTACTCTTCCTGGGGTCCACACAAAACATGAAACATGACATAATACAGAACATTAATAGATAAGAACAGAACTACATACATTTAAAAATGGCACACATAGCCTACATATCCATACATATACACACACAAAATATCTAGGTCAAATAGGGGAGAGGTGTTGTGCCGTGAGGAGTTGCTTTATTGCTTTTTTAAAACCAGGTGTGCTGTTCATTTGAGCAATATGAGATGGAAGGAAGTTCCATGCAATATTGGCTCTATATAATACTGTACGTTTTCTTGAATTTGTTCAGGATTTGGGGACTGTGAAAAGACCCCTGGTGGCATGTCTGGTGGGGTAAGTCTGTGAGCTGTTGGCTAGAGCCACGTGCCAAGACCTATAAGCACATTTCCTATTTAACGCAACAGATTTTGTGACAAAACTATTGGAAGAGTTGAATACAGTTGAAAATGCGATGAAAACCAATTCAACTTTAGATTTTATTCGGGAACTTAGCATTTTGTGTGCACTACGTCATCACACACTGATTTTTATCCACAGCAAGTCCGTTTGGTGAAAACACACCACTGGTGGGAAAATGCACACATTGTCCTCATGCAGATTTTTGAATACTGTATTAACATGAAAATGTGTTGCCAATTGTATGGAAACCTAGCTACAGACAACACAAAGAATGAGTTACAGGTCCAAGCTAGACAATTTTACAATACATAACGTATGGATAGTCACCATTATTCAGAGTGGTTGGGTTAAATGCAGAAGACACATTTCTATTGAATGCAGTCAGTTGTACAACTGACTAGGTATCCCCCTTTCCTTTCTATTACACTGCACAGATTCACTCTCTGAACAAACAGTTCACTCAATCCACTATGTTTGTTTAGAAGTCAGCAAATTACACCCCAAATGTATGTTCTGCCATCTGTCTTAGGTGCAGATACTGCGGCATCAACAATGGTCTCACACACACACGGCAGTCTCCCCTTGATCCAGGCCTCTGGTCTATAATGGAGTTAATGAGTGATGGTGTGTCGCTGTCTGATCTACAGGTCAATCAGGACATTACCAGACAAGCTGTTTACTCTCAACTCTTGATGAACAATGGATCTCTCTCTCTCTCTCTCTCTCTGTCTCTGTCTCTCTCTGTCTCTCTCTGTCTGTGTGTGTGTGTGTAGTGATTTCATCAAGTGTAGTACACTAGTAATGTGCGGGTCAGTTGTTTGTTTACCCGAACCTACGCAATTGCTAATAAACCATCAGCAACCGGCTGACTATATGTGATAAAGTGAAAATTTGAGGAGCTACCCCGACCCTAATCCACGAATAGGCCGATTGAAAATGCGCTATACAGTCAGATGGCAGAACTAATTTTTGACAGGGAGAGCAAGACTAATTTGTTAAAGCCTAATTTAGATATGTTTCAATTTAGAATTTCCAACATTTTGGTTGGCTATTTGTTAGTCAGCTTGTCTAAATTTAGATATATCCAATTTTATTTCTCACATGCGCCGAATACAACAGGTGTAGACTTTACAGTGAAATGCTTACTTACGAGTCCTTTCCCAACAATGCAGAGTAAAAAAGTAAGAACAATTATAAAACATTTGCAAAATTAAAAATGGAAATAGTAACACAGTCAGTGTCCCGATTTCAGTTATGTTACCATTACATTTAACCCATCTGAACAGGAGGCTACAGTTTGATGTCCCCGTCTTGTGACTCTCTAATATGTATAGCGCCTCACAATTATCACACATAATGTAGCTGGCACTGCTATCATCTTCTTTTGCCACTTAACAAAATCTTTCCCAAACATTACTGTTCTGGCCCTCCCCTCTCTTTAAACTCTCCATTTTGCAGCTTTTATCTTATTGAATTCAAATCCGACATTGTACTTTTTGCCTCAGTGGATCGACTTTAACTTTTTCTGCCCAAGTTTCCAAAAGCACTTGGCGATTGGTGTGTATTTGGCACGCATACAGACAGGCCCTGAAGTTTAGGCTTACACAGTAACGGCAGGCAAAAAACAATGAAAGAGAAACCTCAATGTAGCCTATAGATATGAATTGCACACGAATAATACATTTATGGATTTGTAATGCATTGTTTTCTTTTAATTCAACCCGCTGGATTTTGGGATTTAAATTCAACCCGCCCGCCACCCACCTTTCATCCACCCAATATTTCATGACCCTAAACCTGCCTGCTCCACGGAATTAGCTACAGGGATTGCGGATTATCAGTCAACCCGCACATCACTACAGTAAACATCTTTGTACTGTTTACTTTGGTAACTCTGGTTAAATAATTGTTTGCTTTACACATAATTTGTCAGAAGAATTGTAATAGTTTGAAGATGAAAAGAATACCTCAGCTGAAAGACTGTTTTTATGTACCAAGTACGTTTGCATAGAGAACTGTCACTGGTATAATGGTAGTAGAATTGAAGAGGGAGTGAATATAATACATGGGCAACGGTTAGGGGCGCTGGGGAGGAAAGAGAGCGAGAGAGAGAAACCTGTCAGTTTCCATAAAGGTGAACATCTATCCCTCTCAGTCAAGCAGAAGTTTGCGACGAGTCATGCTCCTCTGAGTCTGCAGGACAGATACAGTACGATGGGTAGTTGACAAGCTGCACTAACAAGAACACAGTAGAGGTTATTCAAGACCTTTCTTGTCAGACATAGCACCTTCACACCGTTCCTTTATTCAGAAACAATCAGTGGAGTTTTCCTGTATATTTGAGAAAGCAGAATCATTGTTATTCATCATGATATTTGGTATTTTTTTTAGGATCCCCATTAGCTGTTGCGAAAGCAGCAGCTACTCTTCCTTGGGTCCACACAAAACATGAAACATTACATAATACAGAACATTAATAGATGAGAACAGAACTACATACATTTAAAAATGGCACACATAGCCTACATATCCATACAAACAATTTTGAATTTTCAACACAATGTTTCTTATTAAAAAAAAAGAAGTAATGCAGTCAGTCTCTCCTCATCTCTAAGGAAAGAGTGACTGGCATGCATAGTATTTATATTGGCCCTCTGATTACAATGAAGAGCAAGACTTGCCACTCTGTTCTGGGCCAAGTAGATCTTTTTTGCAGCACATTAATCAAGATAAGACAACTAGAGCTGGCAGGACTTGCTTTTTGGAGTGTGGTGTCAAAAAAGCAGAGCATCTCTTTATTAGGGACAGACCTCTCCCATCTTTACAACGATTGAGTCTACAGTTGAAGTCGGAAGTTTACATACACTTAGGTTAGAGTCATTAAATCTAGTTTTTCAACCACTCTAGTTTTTCAACCAAACTATAGTTTTGGCAAGTCGGTTAGGACATCTACTTTGTGCATGACACAATACATTTTTTCCAACAATGTTTTACAGACAGATTATTTCACGTATAATTAACTTTATCACAATTCCAGTGGGTCAGAAGTTTACATAAGTTGACTGGGCCTTTAAACAGCTTGGACAATTCCAGAAAATTATGTCATGGCTTCAGAAGATTCTGATAGGCTAATTGACATCATTTGAGTACACTGGAGGTGTACCTGTGGATGTATTTCAAGGCCTACATTCAAACTCAGTGCCTCTTTGCTTGACATCATGGGAAAAATCTAAAGAAATCAGCCAAGACCTCAGAAAAAAAATTGCAGACCTCCACAAGTCTGGTTCATCCTAAGGAGCAAATTCCAAATGCCTGAAGGTACCACGGTCATCTGCATAAACAATAGTACGCAAGCATAAACACATTGCAGCCGCCATACCTCTCAGGAAGGAGATGCGTTCTTGTCTCCCAGAGATTAATGTACTTTGGTGCGAAAAGTGCACATCAATCCCAGAACAACAGCAAAGGACCTTGTGAAGATGCTGGAGGAAACAGGTACAAATGTATCTATATCCACAGTAAAACTAGTCCTATATCGACATAACCTGAAAGGCTGCTCAGCAAGGAAGAAGCCACTGCTCCAAAACTGCCATAAAAAAGCCAGACTACGGTTTGCAACTGCACATGGGGACAAAGATTATACTTTTTGGAGAAATGTCCTTCGGCCTGATGAAACAAAAATACAATTGTTTGGCTATAATGACCATCGTTATGTTTAGAGGAAAAAGGGGGAGGCTTGCAAGCCGAAGAACACCATCCCAACCGTGAAGCACGGGGGTGGCAGCATCATGTTGTGGGGGTGCTTTTCTGCAGGAGGGACTGGTGCACTTCACAAAATAGATGGCATCATGAGGATGGAAAATTATGTGAATATACTGAAGCAATATCTCAAGACATCAGTCAGGAAGTTAAAGCTTGGTCGCAAATGGGTCTACCAAATGGACAATGACTCCAAGCATACTTCCAAAGTTGTGGCAAAATGGCTTAACGACAACAATGTCAAGGTATTGGAGTGGCCATCACAAAGCCCTAACCTCAATCCCATAGACAATTTGTTGGCAGAACTGAAAAAGCGTGTGCGAGCAAGGAGGCCGACAAACCTGACTCCGTTACACCAGCTCTGTCAGGAGGAATGGGCCAAAATTCACCCAAGTTATTGTGGGAAGCTTGTGGAAGGCTACCCGAATAGCTTGACCCACGTAAAACAATTTAAAGACAATGCTACCAAATACTAATTGAGTGTATGTAAACTTCTGATCCGCTCGGAATGTGATGAAAGAAATAAAAGCTGAAACAAATCTTTTCTCTCCACTATTATTCTGACATTTCACATTCTTAAAATAAAGTGGTGATCCTAACTCACCTATGACAGGGAATTCTTTACTAGGATTAAATATCAGGAATTGTTAAAAACTAAGGTCTATGTGTGTATGTAAACTTCTGACTTCAACTGTATATGTTTTGACCATGAAAGTTTACAATCGAAGGATATGACATTTTGTCAGCCGGTGATTATCAAATAACTGCCTGTCTCACGGTAATTTACCGTTAATTATGTTTAGGATCTCCTGGCTTCCACAGCCACTGATGCAGACTTTTGGAACATCTACATTTAAAAAAGTCTAATAAACCTATTTAATATAGCTGTCACGCCCTGACCATAGTTTACTTTGTATTTTCTATGTTTTGATTGGTCAGGGTGTGATCTGAGTGGGTATTCTATGTTTCATGTCTTGTTTGTCTATTTCTATGTTCAGCCTGATATGGTTCTCAGTCAGAGGCAGGTGTTCGTCATTGTCTCTGATTGGGAACCATATTTAGGTAGCCTGGGTTTCACTGTGTGTTTGTGGGTGATTGTTCCTGTCCTATGTGTCCACACTATATAGGCTGTTAGGGTTTCGTTACGTTTTGTTTTGTAGTATTGTATTGGAGATTCGTGTTTCGTATTATTAATAAACATGGATCGTAAACCACACGCTGCATTTTGGTCCGACTCTCCTTCGTATGAAGACGAAACTCATTACAGAATCACCCACCACCAACGGACCAAGCGGCGTGTCAACAGGCAGCAGCAGCAGCAAAAAGAGGAGTTACGTTGTAAGGATTTCTGGACATGGGAGGAAATCCTCGACGGGAGAGGACCCTGGGCTAAACCAGGGGAGTATAGCCGCACCAAGGTGCAGCCGAAGAAGGAACAGAGGCAGCAGGAGCAGCAGCAGCCGCAGTGGGAGAGAGCGTCATGGGAGTATGAATTAGATAATGGTGGACCATGGGCTCAACCGGGAGAATATCGCCGTCCCAAGGAAGAACTGGAGGCGGCGAAAGCTGAGAGGCGCAAATATGAGGAAGTAGCACGACGGAGCGGATGGAAGCCCGAGAGTAAGCCTCAAAAATTTCTTGGGGGGGGGGCTAACAGGGAGTATGGCTACGCCAGGTCGCAGACCTGAGCCAACTCCCCCTGTTTATCGTGAGGAGCCAAGGAGGAGACCAGAACCGGTGTTGGAGGTAAGCGAAGCAGAGACTGTGAAGGAGTTAATGGGGAAATTGGAGGAGAGTGAAATGAGGGAGTTGCTGTGTTGGTGCTTTAAATATGATATTCGCCCGAAGGAGCGTGTCGGGGATTTATTGGCACCTGGGTCAGTGCTCTCTACTCGTCCTGAGGTGCGTTCTAGTCAGCTGGTGAAGACAGAGCCAGTCTCACGCACCAGGCCTCCTGTGTACCTCCCTAGCCTTGCATGTCCTGTGCCAACACCGCTCTCAAGATCTCCAGTACGCCTTCACGGTCTAACCCATCCTGTGCCACCTCCACACCCCAGCCCTCCGGTAGCAGCTCCCCGCACTAGGCTTCCTGTGCGTGTCCTCGGCCCAGTACCACCAGTGCCAGCACCACGCATCAGGCCTACAGTGCGCCTCGCCTGTTTAGCGCTGTCGGAGCCTTCCTCCTCTCCAGCGCTGTCGGAGTCTCTCACCTGTTCAGCGCTGCCAGAGCCTTCCTCCTCTTCAGCGCTGTTGGAGTCTCCCGCCTGTTTAGCGCTGTCAGAGCTTTCCGCCTCTACAGCGTTGCCGGAGTCTCCCGCCTGTTCGGAGCTGCCAGTCTGCATGGAGCTGCCAGTCTGCATGGAGCTGCAAGTTTGTATAGAGCTGCCAGTCAGCAAGGAGCTGCCAGTATGCATAGAGCTGCCAGTCTGCAAGGAGCTGCCAGTCTGCAAGGAGCCGCCAGAGCTGCCAGTCTGCAGGATGCTGCCAAAGCTGCCAGTCTGCAAGGAGCCGCCGGAGCTGCCAGTTTGTAAGGAGCCGCCGGAGCTGCCAGTTTGTAAGGAGCAGCCAGGGCCGCCAGTTAGCAGGGAGCAGCCAGGGCCGCCAGTTAGCAGGGAGCAGCCAGGGCCGCCAGTCAGCATGGAGCAGCCAGGGCCGCCAGTCAGCATGGAGCAGCCAGAGCAGCCAGGGCCGCCAGTCAGCATGGAGCAGCCAGAGCAGCCAGAGCTGTCAGTCAGCATGGAGCAGCCAGAGCAGCCAGGGCCGCCAGTCAGCATGGAGCAGCCAGAGCAGTCTGCCAGCATGGAGCAGCCAGAGCTGTCAGTCAGCATGGAGCAGCCAGAGCAGCCAGTCTGTGTCGACCAGACTCTTCCAGATCTGCCAGTCGTCCAGACTCTTCCAGATCTGCCCGTCGTCCAGACTCTTCCAGATCTGCCCGTCGTCCAGACTCTTCCAGATCTGCCCGTCGTCCAGACTCTTCCAGATCTGCCCGTCGACCAGACTCTTCCAGATCTGCCAGTCGACCAGACTCTTCCAGATCTGCCAGTCGACCAGACTCTTCCAGATCTGCCAGTCGACCAGACTCTTCCAGATCTGCCAGTCGTCCAGACTCTTCCAGATCTGCCAGTCGTCCAGACTCTTCCAGATCTGCCAGTCGTCCAGACTCTTCCAGATCTGCCAGTCGTCCAGACTCTTCCAGATCTGCCAGTCGTCCAGACTCTTCCAGATCTGCCAGTCGTCCAGACTCTTCCAGATCTGCCAGTCGTCCAGACTCTTCCAGATCTGCCAGTCGACCAGACTCTTCCAGATCTGCCCGTCGTCCAGACTCTTCCAGATCTGCCAGTCGTCCAGACTCTCTCAGATCTGCCAGTCGTCCAGACTCTCCCAGATCTGCCAGTCGTCCAGATTGTCCCAGATCCGCCAGTCGACCAGATTCTCCCAGATCCGCCAGTCGACCAGATTCTCCCAGATCCGCCAGTCGACCAGATTCTCCCAGATCTGCCAGTCGACCAGATTCTCCCAGATCCGCCAGTCGACCAGATTCTCCCAGATCCGCCAGTCGACCAGATTCTCCCAGATCTGCTAGTCGACCAGGATCTGCTGAAACCGCCAGCCAGCCAGGTTCTGGTAGTTTCTACTACCTGCCTGGGCTTCCTCTCAGTGCTGAGCTTCTTCTCAGTGCTGAGCTTCCTCTCAGTGCTGAGCTACCCATCTGTCCCGAGTTACCTCTGTCCCGAGCTGTCCCTCTGTCCCATGTTATCATTGTGGTGGGTAACCTATTTAGGGACGTTTAGGAGGGGGATTAAAACTGTCATGGAGTGGGGTCCACGTCCAGCGCCAGAGCCGCCACCGCGGACAGATGCCCACCCAGACCCTCCCCTATAGGTTCAGGTTTTGCGGCCGGAGTCCGCACCTTGGGGGGGGGGGTACTGTCACGCCCTGACCATAGTTTACTTTGTATTTTCTATGTTTTGATTGGTCAGGGTGTGATCTGAGTGGGTATTCTATGTTTCATGTCTTGTTTGTCTATTTCTATGTTCAGCCTGATATGGTTCTCAGTCAGAGGCAGGTGTTCGTCATTGTCTCTGATTGGGAACCATATTTAGGTAGCCTGGGTTTCACTGTGTGTTTGTGGGTGATTGTTCCTGTCCTATGTGTCCACACTATATAGGCTGTTAGGGTTTCGTTACGTTTTGTTTTGTAGTATTGTATTGGAGATTCGTGTTTCGTATTATTAATAAACATGGATCGTAAACCACACGCTGCATTTTGGTCCGACTCTCCTTCGTATGAAGACGAAACTCATTACAATAGCCTACACCATCATAATAAATACATTCTTTATTTCAAACAGGTCTAAAGAAATATGATATAAAAAAAATGTAGTCTATTTCAGAAGAACAGAACAGCATACTCTGAGTTGTTAGGCCCTGATATGCCTATGCCATATTGCTGTGGGCTACACTAGTTCATTTAGCAGACAAGATTTGCTTAGAATTCCATGACAAAAAAACATACAATTATTTTATAGTTTAAAGAATACAATTGAACATATATAAAAAAAGAGAATTTTGTCCAAAATGATTTCATAGGAAGTGCGCACATGCGGCTATTCTGTGTTGAACAAAGAAACTGGTCCTATATAATTACATTATTTATGCAACTTTAGTTATTTATGCAACTTTAGTGGTGATACAAACGTTGGGCTATATGTTTTGATTGTTAATACATTCTAAGGCTGCATGATGGGACTCTAATGATGATTTGAAAAAAGTCACAAGCTGCACACACTTCAGTCTCATTCACAATTATAGATTTTTTTACCCACTTTTCTCCTCAATTTTCGTTTTATCCAATTGTTAGTAGTTACTATCTTGTCTCATCGCTACAACTCCCGTACGGGATTGGGAGAGATGAAGGTCGAGAGCCATGTGTCCTCCAAAACACAACCCAACCAAGCCGCACTGCTTCTTAACACAGCTCGCATCCAACCCGGAAGCCAGCCGCACCAATGTGTCAAAGGAAACACCGTGCACTGCGCCCGATCCCAAATGAATACAACCACTTGTATTAAAAAACCTTTTAAAAGCAATGAGGCTGATTGTTTAGCTCAAAATGTTGATAAACTATTAGGCTATTATTTTCATATAATAAGCGCAACAATAAGAGTGAATGTTCCAAAATGCAATCAATTAGTGGAAAAACACTGTTCTCGAAAAGTGACAGCCAATGCGATTATACATGTAATGCTTTATCATAAAGGTGCATTTTTATGGTGAAAATTATCTTCCCCAAACTTGAAACTCACGCATAGCCTACGCTAGTTAGGCTGTACACTGGCTATAAAGCAGATTAATGAGCTTAATTTTCAGAAGTTATTTGGCCACTTTAGTTGTGATACAAACCTTATCAAAACATATAAACCAATAGGCTAGGATACATTAGGTGTGTGAATATGATTTGATAACGTCACAAAAAAAGGTATGCACTGTTTCTTGCCTTAATGCATGAACTGGGCATAATTCACAAGTGATAATACATAAGCTAATATTGTCACCCATCAGACTATTCTGAATGTAATGTTGTCTTTACATGCAGTAGTTTGGGGTCAAATGTTTGGACACCTACTCATTCAATAGTTTTTCTTTATTTTTTGCTATTTTCTATACTGCAGAGTGAAGACATCAAAATTATGAAACAACACATATGGAATCATGTAGTATTCTTCAAATAATAGCCACCCTTTACCTTGATGACAGCTTTGCACACTCTTGGCATTACAGGCAACAGCCGCATCAAGCTAAAGGCTACAGCTGGAGTGTGACAATAGTCCGGACGCTTATAAGAAATCCCGCTATGCCCTCAGACGAACCATCAAACAAACAATACAGGATTAAGATTGAAATCCTACTACACCAGCTCTGACGCTCATCAGATGTGGCAGGGCTCGAAAACTATTATGGACTACAAAGGGAAACCCAGACGCGAGCTGCCCAGTGACGCGAGCCTACCAGATGAGCTAAATTCCTTTTATGCTCACTTCGAGGCAAGCAACATTGAAGCATGCACAAGAGCACCATCTTTTCTGGATGACTGTGTGATAACGCTCTCGGTAGCCGATGTGAGCAAGACCATTAAACAGGTCAACATTCACAAAGCCGCTGGGCCAGATGGATTACCAGGCATGCGCGGACCAACTGGCAAGTGTCTTCACTGACATTTTCAACCTCTCCCTGACCGAGCCTGTAATACTTACATATTTCAAGCAGACCACCATAGTCCCTGTGCCTAAGGAAGCGAAGGTAACCTGCCTAAATGATTACCGCCCCGTAGCACTCACGTCGGTAGACATGAAGTGCTTTGAAAGGCTGGTCATGGCTCACATCAACAACATCCTCCCTGTAGAAAAGGCCCATGGAGTTGGTGGAAGAATCCTTTAATTCATGGCCACTTGCTAAGCTGGGCCAGGGGCGCTTTAATTAGGTCAGGTGGAAATGTCCGATACATTAAAAGGAGGAAATCGCCATCGCCCGATCTCGCTTTCTCTTCCTTAATAACTCCGTCTAATCCATAAATTCTGTGCGTCCATGAATTCACGTAAGTCCACGGAATCTGTAACCTTTCATCTGAACTATCTGTTGCAATCTGGAGAGGGGACCATCAGTTATTGTTTATAGTTATTACCGCGGAGCGCACGCTTCAAACCTACTGTGTAATCTAAATGGTCAATGATCACGGCCCTACAGATCATCACAGGCCATTTATGCCATCAATATATGGTTAATATGTAATGAAATTACATGAACATATGAAGACAAACTTGAAAGGGTGAAATATGAAGCTTAATTTTTTGCTGAACTGATCAATTCTGATATCAAACTGATGGGGATTAGAGATTGAATAACCGATCACTGATTTAATTATGTGTATTATTCTTCTCATGATTATGACGAATAGTGACGAGCCTAAATGACTTAAGCATGATTCCTATTGACTTGTTATTGAACTGAATTGCTGAATTACCTAATTATGTTAATAATTAATGATTGTTATGATTTGATCTTTGTGATTATGAATTTGATTGGATGTTATTCTGTTTCCTTTGTGATGCAGCACAGACTACCCAGTAAATATACCACTTCATGGTTAAAGTAATTCCTGCCTCAGTCTCATCCATTCCTCTGTCACCTGACACGTGACCACCTGTTCACCTTCACTGTCAGTCATCCTACCTGTCCAGCTACCTACACAGATTCCACTAATCTTTCATTCCCGGATACTCTAGACCCACTCAAATTCGCATACCACCCCAACAGTCGCACTGCACGCCTACCTTTCCCACCTGGACAAAATGGACACCTATGTGAGAATGCTGTTCATTGACTACAGCTCAGCGTTCAACACCATAGTGCCCACAAAGCTCATCACTTAGCTAAGGACACTGGGACTAAACACCTCCCTCTGCAACTGTATCCTGGACTTCCTGACGGGCAGCCCCAAGGTGGTAAGGTTAGGCAACAACACGTCTGCCATGCTGGTTCTCAACACTGGGGCCCCTCAGGGGTGTGTACTTAGTCCCCTCCTGTACACCCTGTTCACCCAGGACTGTGTGGCCAGGCACGACTCAAACACCATCATTAAGTTAGCTGATGACACAACAGTGGTAGGCCTAATCACCAACAATGATGAGACAGCCTATAGGGAGGAGGTCAGAGACCTGGCAGTGTGGTGCCAGGACAACAACCTCTCCCTCAATGTGAGCAAGACAAAGGAGATGATCGTTGACTATAGGAAAAGGAGGGCCGAACAGGCCCCCATTAACATCGACAGGGCTGTAGTGAAGCGGGCCAAGAGTTTCAAGTACCTTGGTGTCCACATCACCAATGAACTATTATGGTCCAAACACACCAAACACACCAAGACAGTCGTGAAGAGAGCACGACAACACCTTTTATTCCTCAGGAGACTGAAAAGATTTGGCATGAGTCCCCAGATCCTCAAAAAGTTCTACAGCTGCACCATCGAGAGCATCCTGACCGGTTACATCACTGCATGGTATGGCAACTGCTCAGCATCTGAACGTAATGTGCTACAGAGGGTAGTCATCACTGGGGCCAAGCTTCCTGCCATCCAGGACCTACTGTATATAATAGGAGGTGTCAAAAATTGTCAGAGACTCCAGTCACCCAAGTCATAGACTGTTTTCTCTGGTACCGCACGGCAAGTGGTACCGGAACGCCAAGTCTAGGACCAAAAGGCTCCTTAACAGCGTCTACCCCCAAGCCATAAGACTGCGGAACAATTAATCAAATGGCCACCGGACTATTTACATTGACACCCCCTCCCCGTCCATTTGTTTTGTACACCGCTGCTACTCGCAGTTTATTTTCTATGCATAGTAATTTCACCCCTACCTACATGTACAAATTACCTCGATTAACCGCACATTGACAAGGTACCGGTACCCCCTGTATATAGCCTCGTTATTGTTATTTTATTGTGTTACTTTTTATTATTTTTTACTTTAGTTTATTTGGTAAATATTTTCTTTGCTGTTCTTGAACTGCACTGTTGTTTAAGGGCTTGTAAGTAAGATCTCCACTTGTTGTATTCGGCACATGTGACAAATAAAGTTTGATTTGATTTAAGACTACATATATAAATATTTCCATCTCTTTCCTGGGTAGATTCTCAGAGATAGACATAAACACTTGTGGTTTCAGGGTGGTTTGACTTAGTCTATGTCTTGGGGAGAAATACACTAAACCTGTGGTTTTTGAACAAGGGCCCTCCAGCCTCTGTTGGTTAGCGAAATACCAACACATTCAGTCAAAGCACTCTGGACCACACACACTGAGAACAGCAAAGAGACCAATTTGCTGAATAAAACCCAGTATAATTTTGCCTGAGGCTGTGCAATATCCCACGGGCATCAGGAGACAGACAGATGTGCACGTACATGCTCACACAGATTCCAAGCAGTTATTACGAGCTAACAACAACACGCTAACAGGCCTACTGAATAGATTCCCAAACTTTGTCTGATCCACCACCTCCCAAGTGTGTTTAACTCAATAGAAAGAGAAAACATCCATCCTTTTGCAGAGAATGCTAAATGTGTTTACAGAAATCTAGCCCCAATTTGAGTGGAAACATTTGAATTTGCTTTTATTATTTTAAGGTAAACAAATGAGGAGAATAACATGGGGTTTGAGTTTGTGTTCTGAGGAGAATTACAACTACAACTCCTTATATGGTCAAGAAGAAGAAAAACAAAACACTTCCCAAATACCCTTAATTATTTTTTAACATGGCCAATGTTACACGCTCCATACCACCCTCTCTGCAGCATCTGTAGGCTACTTCTGCCCTTCAAAGGGGAGATCAGATGATTTGATGTGAGACAGTCATGGACATCACAGTACACATTGAGGTTCCCTTCCAAGTTTCCACTCCTTCCTTTCAGAAAACACTGAAGTACTCTCATCTCCTTCCCTTCAGAGTGCACACGGCATGTTCCAATTCAAGTCTCCCTCCCTGGCTATGGGTGCCCTGAGGGCCCTTAAGTGCTGTGGCCCTCTGCCTTTCAGTCTGGGCCGAGAGAGAGCGAGAGCAAGAAAATCAGGGTTCTGGGGCTAGTGCTGTAGCAACAGATGGCAGTGTATATAAGGCAGTATGTGCATGTGTTTACTCCCCCCAGTCCCCTCAAATGTCCTTGGCAGCAGCAGTAATCTGCACATCCTTCTCTCTGCCACCACATCCACCCAGCACCACAGCCCAACGGAGGGAGGAAGGAGAAGAAAGAGAGAGGAAGTAATGGACCCCTGAGATAGAGAAGGAAGGCTGGCTCTCTCATCCTTTAACAGTGATTACTAGCTGCTCTCTGCTATTTATGCTATTCTGACAACCTGGATCCACCCACAGCACCAATAGCACACTCAGAGCTGTGTTTGAGTGTGTGTGGGAAACAGAGTGTGAGTGGCAGGTTAGGGGGTAGTGGAGTGGGACTAGGTAGGAGTGGATTAGGGGTTGGGTGAGGGATGACAGTGGTGTGTGATAGTGGATCAAAGTCAGCTGCATACAGAGAACTAGGACTACAAGCTACTTTGAAGCAGGGAGGAAAGGGCTAGGAAGTCAACAACAAAGCACCTCTGAAGTGTCACTCCCTGCCTCCCATATTCCGGCAACTGTCCAGGACAGGAAAAGACCACTGGATAAAGGAATGGGCAGGCACGTGCACAGATAGGGCTTTACCTGTGAAAGGGACATGCCACTTTTCCCAAAGTGCCCTTTGTGGTGGTGGTATAATCCCTCACCCCATTTTTTTGTTGGTTTAATTAAAAAACAAAAAATGTAATTGTTGTTTGGAACCCACTGCCCGCAAGTCATTGCCAACGTCGCTACCACACACCACGTCCGTTGGTTGCACCTGTTGATCTGCCCCGTACGCTAGCCCGGTTTCTAAACATGAATGGCTTGAGAGATGTGGTCACCAGTCGAGTGTGTGTAGCTAGCTACCTGGTATAAATATTAACATCAATATTCGGTCTGGTTGGCTGATACACAGCAGAGAGAGGCAGAAAGACTGAGAGGTAAATCACAAATCAGTAAAATAAATCAAGCTAGCTAACTAGCAGATTTACATCAGCTGATAGCCCACCCTCTTTTCCCGATGTAAATCGTGTCTTTAAGAGGCACTGTAGTAGCTTGCTTACAATTTGTGATGATGATAACCTATGCAGCCGATAGTAGATCTGCACTATTGTCTAGGATTGACGTGTCCAACCGGTAATACACTCCTGTCCCCCATGGACCGGTTCGTCCATAAAGCATCCTCCATCCTCCACATCATCCTAAACTAGCTTTAAAGGCGGGCATTTGAAACACAATTTGGGGATTTTCTGACAATTTAGGATGTTGTACACTGTGTTACAGTTGTGTGTGTGTGTGTGTGTGTGTGTGTGTGTGTGTGTGTGCACTCCATCAAAACAACCCTACCCAGACACACACCTGTATCCCAGCTGAAAATAATTTCAGTTTCAATCCTGTTCGTCCCTGGCTAAACAAAACTAATGAGTGTGACCTTATAGCATCAATACTGCCTTTATACTGTGACAGGAGAGATGGTCTCTCACAAGTGAATCTGTAGGAGAGCGGATACACCTGGATCATACAGAACACACACACACTTAAACAGTCACTGCCATTAGAGAACTCTCCTAAAATCCTTAGCCTGTTGAGTGTAAGGAGCAGTATTTTGATGTTTGGATAAAAAATGTGCCCAAATTAAACTGCCTATTTCTCAGGCCCAGAAGCTAGAATGTGCCTATAATTGTCAGAACAGCATACAAAACACTCTAAAGTTTCCAAAACTGTCTAAATATTGTCTGTGAGTATAACATAACTGATATTGCAGGCGAAAACCTGAGGAAAATCCAACTAGGAAGTGCCTCTTATTTTGAAAGCTCCCTGTTCCATTGCATGCCTTCCCTCCATTTAAAGGGATATCAACCAGACATGGTCGGAACAGTCTTTAGACATAGTTTCAGGCTTTTATTCTGAAAAATTAGCGAGAAAGATCACATTGCGTCAGTGGATGGCTGGGTGCCAGCAGCGTTTTGCATACGCCAACAGAGTGGAGCAGACATTTTCTCTCTCACTCCTATTGAAAAAGCTAAGGTCCGGTTGAAATATTATCGATTATATGTTGTAAAAACAACCTGGATATAAAAATAATCTTTATGGAACAAAAGGAACATTTATTGTGTAACTGGGAGTCTCGTGAGTGCAAACATCCGAAGATCATCAAAGGTAAGCGATTCATTTTATTGCTTTTCTGACTTTCATGAACAATCGACTTTGCTGCTAGCTGCTTGTAATGTTTTGTCTGCTGAGAGAGATGTCCTTACATAAACGCTTGGCATGCTTTCACTGAAAATATTTTTTGAAATCTGATACGCCAGGTGGATTAACAACAAGCTAAACTGTGTTTTGCTATATTGCACTTGTGATTTCATGAAAATTAAATATTTTTTGTAATTTACTTTGAATTTGGTGCTCAGCAATTCAGCGGATGTTGACGAAAATGATCCCGCTAACGGGACAACAGGTGTAGACTAACAGTGAAATTCTTACTCACAGGCCCTTCCCAACAAAATAATAACACAAGGAATAAAAACATGGGGTACCAGTACCGAGTCGATGGGCAGGAGTACGAGGTACAGTGGTTCTTTAAAAGTTGCATCATACTGCAGCACACCTTCCGGGCTGCCGCAGAATTCTATGGCACGTTATTTAATTGTCAGACATTGTTACCATTAATGCTAGTTAGTGCTAGTTTGACCGCCAGAGGGAATCACCAGAGGGCCTTTGATAGCGTTCATTATTGGCTGTATTAGAGGATTGAAAACCTTTTTTGTCAGAACATAGCATATGGGATTGATTTTAAGAAATGTAGCTTAATTAATTTGATTAATATTATGGTGTTTCTATTCCAAGAAAAACTAAAAACTAAACCCTCAGGGTTTCTGTTAGGATGGAACGGAAAACATGGCACTGTACAACGTGACAGTCAGGAGTAGGCTACAGTACTAAGAGCATAACATTTCCACATCCAAATTGTAGTCTAACCAATACCCAAATGACGATTCAGTGAAAATAAAAAATCTAATTGATTTATCAAGACCAGTCCCCATGCTTGTCTCAGAGCAGTGCGAAACAGTTGACCACAGCAGGAAGGCTGTTGCTTCAAATCCTATTGCTTCTAACTTCAATATGCCTTTTAAATAAATAGACCTACACCGCTTTTAACAGCACATTACTCAACACTGGTGAGACTCATGTCGCCTAAGGTACAGTATATTTAATTTTTTTTTTTTTTCAATGATGTGACTCTCCGCCAATAATTATATTTAGAGGATTGGAGGATTCTAAATTAATATCTAGGGGTCATTTTTCGTTAGGGCAAATCTGGTCTGTAAGAATATCTAAGGTACTTTTATATAATTCTAAATTAATAAACAGGGTTAATAATAATAATAATAATAATAATAATAATATTTTTCCACCCTTTCCACTTGTTAAAGGTTCCAAATGCAAAAGTTTTTTGATCAATTAGTATCTTTGGGTTTAACCACAATATTTGTTGTATTATTTGTTCTGTCTTTTCTGGTGGATTAAACTGAAATTGCAACCAACTTTCTAGGGCTTGTTTAAATAATAATATTTTGGAGAGGATTTAGTTTTCAAATAACCTAAAGTGAGTGATAAAAACGAGGTGAATTGTATTTAATGCCAGTTTGTTATTTAGAATGATTGATTTATGTCTTTAGAGGGAGAGAAACCAAAAGCCTACCGTCACCCCATGATCTTCCCGGTCGCAACCAGCACAGGTTTTGAACCAGCATCTGTAGTAACACAGTGTGCACTGCAATGCAGTGTCTTAGACCGCTGCGCCACTCAGGCGCTGCATAACATGACCGGTCGGGAGTAGGCTACAGTACTACGGTAAGAGCAAAATAATCCTTTAAATAAACTTTTCCACACCCTAATTGTAGTCTAAGTTTCTCTTAGAGTAAAAACCTTATTGTAACAACAGTTTTAGTAAGTAATACTGACGAATTGTAACAAAAATATACGTGTATTTTTCGCCCATTCATTTTCAGTTATCGAGACACAGTAGATCCTTGGGACCCAAAAGCATAATCAGTGCTCTAACTACCCGTTGTGCTGGTCTGTAGCAATGACGTAGTGACACAGGGTATGGTACTAAACCACAAATTACCGCAAAACGTTTAGTTGAGCAACCAGTGTAATTGAAGTAGATACAGTGGGTCCTCATTTAAAAGTTGCATCATACAGCAGCACAGCTTGTGGGATGCTGCGGTATGGTATGTTGTGGAATGCATTACGTCATAGGTTTTTAATGAAGCTAGTTTTGCCAAACTGTTTATTTTTTTTACAGATGGTCTTTCAACATATTCCCTAGAACAACCACAACTCCATGCCCACCGATGACAATCAGCAATTACCCATTTGGGGAAAGTCTCCTTTCTATTTTATTCTGTTATATTCCATCATATTCATATTGTGAGGGGCTGGGGAATATAATCGTGTGATATTTGCTAAATGAACATGTTAACTTTATTGACATGGGGCAGCCATAGCCTCAACAACTAGGCATATAGAACAGATCTTAAACATCTTAAAACACGCTATTCTTTCAAATAAATTGTGCCATGTTTTTTATGACCTCCTTCAACAAAATATGAATGGATTTCTTTGTGATTGTGCATCTTAAATAGATTTATTAGACTGGTGTCTATTGATAGGATTCTCGTTAAGTTCCACCAATTCAACTGTTAATATGCATATGGTGCAGCAGACCTTAATTGTGCTTTGAGGATGAAATGCTCAGGAAGATTTTGTATTTTATGATATTTATCTCAATGTACAGTAGGCCTACTGCTAGAGAGTAAGTACACCTTTTTAGGAAAATTCAGGGACAGGTGGGTTCAAGGATTTTTATGAAATTAAGATATTTAAATGACATGGAGCAGTAGGCCTAAGAGTCCTGTTTCCTGTAGCTGTCTTAACATAACTTACTTATTGGCCTAAAGGCCTATCTCAATATACAGTATATCAATCAATCATTCAATTGTGGAACGACATTTATTGGATATTTCAAACTTTTTTAACAAATCAAAAACTGAAAAATTGGACGTGCAAAATTATTCAGCCCCCTTTACTTTCAGTGCAGCAAACTCTCTCCAGAAGTTCAGTGAGGATTGATCGAATGATCCAATGTTGACATAAATGACTAATGATGATAAATACAATCCACCTGTGTGTAATCAAGTCTCCGTATAAATGCACCTGCACTGTGATAGTCTCAGAGGTCCGTTAAAAGCGCAGAGAGCATCATGAAGAACAAGGAACACACCAGGCAGGTCCGAGATACTGTTGTGAAAAAGTTTAAACCCGGATTTGGATACAAAAAGATTTCCCAAGCTTTAAACATCCCAAGGAGCACTGTGCAAGCGATAATATTGAAATGGAAGGAGTATCAGACCACTGCAAATCTACCAAGACCTGGCCGTCCCTCTAAACTTTCAGCTCATACAAGGAGAAGACTGATCAGGGATGCAGCCAAGAGGCCCATGATCACTCTGGATGAACTGCAGAGATCTACAGCTGAGGTGGGAGACTCTGTCCATAGGACAACAATCAGTCGTATATTGCACAAATCTGGCCTTTATGGAAGAGTGGCAAGAAGAAAGCCATTTCTTAAAGATATCCAGAAAGTGTCGTTTAAAGTTTGCCACACGCCACCTGGGAGACACACCAAACATGTGGAAGAAGGTGCTCTGGTCAGATGAAACCAAAATTGAACTTTTTGGCAACAATGCAAAACGTTATGTTTGGCGTAAAAGCAACACAGCTGAACACACCATCCCCACTGTCAAACATGGTGGTGGCAGCATCATGGTTTGGGCCTGCTTTTCTTCAGCAGGGACAGGGAAGATGGTTAAAATTGATGGGAAGATGGATGGAGCCAAATACAGGACCATTCTGGAAGAAAACCTGATGGAGTCTGCAAAAGACCTGAGACTGGGACGGAGATTTGTCTTCCAACAAGACAATGATCCAAAACATAAAGCAAAATCTACAATGGAATGGTTCAAAAATAAACATATCCAGGTGTTAGAATGGCCAAGTCAAGACCTGAATCCAATCGAGAATCTGTGGAAAGAACTGAAGACTGCTGTTCACAAATGCTCTCCATCCAACCTCACTGAGCTCGAGCTGTTTTGCAAGGAGGAATGGGAAAAAAAAATGTCAGTCTCTCGATGTGCAAAACTGATAGAGACATACCCCAAGCGACTTACAGCTGTAATCGCAGCAAAAGGTGGCGCTACAAAGTATTAACTTAAGGGGGCTGAATAATTTTGCACGCCCAATTTTTCAGTTTTTGATTTGTTAAAAAAGTTTGAAATATCCAATAAATGTCGTTCCACTTCATGATTGTGTCCCACTTGTCGTTGATTCTTCACAAAAAAATACAGTTTTATATCTTTATGTTTGAAGCCTGAAATGTGGCAAAAGGTCGCAAAGTTCAAGGGGGCCGAATACTTTCGCAAGGCACTGTATCTTCCCTATTGAACATACTATTCTCTGTCTTAAATATGATTGTTTATTTAGATATTAGAGTACCTGAGGATTAATTAGAAACATCGTTTGACTTGTTTGGACAAACTTTACCGGTAACTTTTTGGATTTGTTTGTATGCATGTTGAACGAGTGGATTACTGAGATCATTGGCGCCAACTAAACTGACTTTTTTGGATATAAAGGACTTTATCGAACAAAACGACCATTCATTGTGTAGCTGGGCCCCTTGGGATATTGGGATATAATATTATGGTGTTTCTATACCAAGAAAAACGAGTATGCATTTTACAGTAGCCTATGTAGGCCTCAGGGTTTCCATTAGGAAAAATGTGGCGCTGTGCAACGTGACCGGTCGGGAGTAGGCCTAGGCTACTAAAGTAAGGGATAAAGTGACTAGGATAGATAATAAACAGTAGTGGCAGCATATGTGATGAGTCAGAAGAGTTAGTGCAAAAAAGGGTCAATGTAGATAGTCCGGTTAGCTAGTTGGTTAAGTATTTAGCAGTTTTATGGCTTGGGGGTAGACGCTGTTCAGGGTCCTGCTGGTTTTAGACTTGGTGCAGTGCCCTGCAGTAGTAGAGAAAACACTCTATGACTTTGATGGCTAGAGTACCTTGGTGCCTCGGTGTCCATTTTTAAGGCCTTCTTCTGACACCGCTTGGTATAGAGGTCCTGGATGGCAGGATTTCGGACCCAGTGATGTACTGGGCCGTAAGCACTACCCTTTGTAGCGCCTTGCGGTCGGTTGCCAAGCAGTTGACATACAAAGTGGTGCTGCAGCAAGTCAACAAGCTCTCAATTGTGCAGATTTAGAACGTTTTGGGGATCGGAGGGCCCATGCCAAATCTTTTCAGCCTCCTGAGGGTGAAGAGGCGTTGTCATGCCTTTTCATAACTGTTTGTGTGTGTGGACAATGTTAATTATTTAGTGATGTGTGCACCGAGGCACTTGAAGCTCTCGACCCGCTCTACTACAACCCCGTCGATGTGAATGAGGGTGTGTTTTGCCCTCCAATTCTTGTCGTCCACGATCAGCTCCTTTGTCTTGCTGACATTAAGGCAGAGGTTGTTGTCCTGGCACCACACAATCCTGAAGTATCTTTAATGATTATGTGGTGTGTGGAGTGACATACAGCCAGTCGTGCTGTCGTATCTGTAAAGTACTGTAAAATCTATTTTTTAAATCTGTATTCTTTGGCTATTCTGTCCTCATGAATAAAGAAAGCACTGTGTGTCTGCCTGTGACATTAATATTGATGACTGTCTGATATTACTGGCCTGCTCAACACAGCACAACTCATGTATTATTAATGCAAAGGGGTCCATTCCCTTAGAGTTATTTGTGCCTGTGGCCATGTTAAAATATGGTATCTGACACAGTGAGAAGGACAGAGTGTTGTTGAAATGAGCAGAACACTGAACAAAAATATAATATATATATCGGTCAGTTAAACTCTATTAATTAGGCCCTAATCTATGGATTTCACATGACTGGGAATATAGATTTGCATCTGTTGGTCACAGATACCTTAAACAAGGTAGGGGTGTGGATCTGAAAACCAGTCAGTATCTGGTGTGACCACCATTTGTCTAATGCAGAGTCACATCTCCTTCGCATAGAGTTGACCAGGCTATTGATTGTGGCCTGTGGATTGTTGTCCCACTCCTCTTCAATGGCTGTGCGATGTTGCTGGATATTGGCGGGAACTGGAACAAGATGTTGTACACGTCGATCCAGAGCATCCAAAACATGCGCAATGGGTGACATGTCTGGTGAATATGCAGGCCATGGAAGAACTGGGACATTTTCAGCTTCCAGGAATTGTGTACAGTTCCTTGTGAAATGGGGCTGTTTATCATTATGCTGAAACATGAGGTAATGAATGGCATGACAATGGGCCTCAGGATCTCATCACCATATCTCTGTGCATTTAAATTGCCATCAATAAAATGCAATTGTGTTTGATGTCCGTATCTTATGCCTGCCTATGCCATAACCCCACCGCCCCAATGGTGCACTCTGTTCACAACATTGCCCACACAATGGGCATCTACCCGGTACAGTTGAAACCAGGATTCATCCTTGAAGAGAGCACTTCTCCAGCGTGCCAGTGGCCATCGAAGGTGAGCTTGTGCCTACTGAAGTCAGTTATGACGCCGAACTGCAGTCAGGTCAAGACCCTGGTGAGGATGACGAGCATGCAGATGAGCTTCTCTGAGACGGTTTCTGACAGTTTATGCAGAAATTCTTCAGCTGTGCAAACCCACAGATTCATCAGCTGTTAGGGTGGCTCCTCAGACCATCCTGCAGGTGAAGAAGCCGGATGTGGAGGTCCTGGGCTGACATGGTTACACGTGGTCTGTGGTTGAGGCCGGTTGGACATACTGCCAAATATTCTAAAACAAGGCTTATGGTAGATAAATGAACATTAAATTCTCTGGCAAAAGCTCTGGTGGACATTCCTGCAGTCAGCATGCCAATTGCATGCGCTCTCAAAACTTGAGACATCTGTGGCTTTGTGTTATGTGACAAAACTGCACATTTTAGAGTGGCCTTTTATTGTCCCCAGCACAATGTGCACCTCTGTAATGATCATGCTGCTTCTTGATATGCCAAATCTGTCCAGTGGAAGGATTATCTTGGCAAAGGAGAAATGCTTACTAACAGGGACGTAAAAAATGTGTTGACAAAATTTGAGAGAAATTTTGTGCATATGGAACATTTCTGGAATCTTTTATTTCAGCTCATTGAAACATGGGACGAACACTTTACATGCGTTTATAATTTTGTTCAGTATAATTCCATGCAGCGCTACAGGGAGAGTTTCTCCCGGACTCAACACTATCTCCTAGGACAGTGGTTCCCAAACTGTGGGGCGGCCCCAGAGGGGTCATCGGAGGGGAGGGCTTTAAACGTATTCTTGAAAGTCATAATAGTAGAGTGCACAAGGTGAAATTTCTAAATTGGGTATTGCATCATCAGTTTGTCCCCGGTGTTCGCAAGAGCGATTTATAACTTGTCAGAAATGTCCAGATCAACTAGCCCATGTCAGCTAAGGTTTTTTTATGATGTTTCTTAAGCCCATAGATATTGTTGTCATTTTTTTGTCACTCAAATATGAATATACGTGTGCGTGGGATGTTCCCCAATGCTGGAAGGGGGATCCCGAATGAAAAAGTTTGGGAACCCTGTCCTAGGAGACAGAACTGTCCCATTTAGTGTTGGACTGACCATTCTGCTTTAATTATCTTGGCCAAACTAAGTTGAGGGGTCTTTTTCTAATATGTGTGGGCCAATCATCTTCCTTAGACTGGAGATGTGGTTACAAGTCGAGGAAGAGCCGATCCAATCAGTGAAGACATCATTCATGACAGATTTTTACGACAGGGTTACAGAAACAGAAGGAAAGGCCACAACAGCATGCTAGCACAGCAGCACCTTCAAACTATTTCTATATCTCTAATGTTTCTGTCACGACTTCCACCGAAGTCAGTCCCTCTCCTTGTTCGGGAGGCGTTCGGCGGTCGACGTCACCGGCCTTCTAGCCATTGCCGATCCACTTTTCAATTTCCATTTTTTTTCTTTGTCTTTACACACCTGTTTTCAATTCCCCAATTACATGTTCATTA
This sequence comes from Oncorhynchus mykiss, assembly GCF_013265735.2. Lineage (NCBI taxonomy): Eukaryota > Metazoa > Chordata > Actinopteri > Salmoniformes > Salmonidae > Oncorhynchus > Oncorhynchus mykiss. The sequence goes on from NC_050570.1 coordinate 29,375,342, forward strand.
TTTAACCCTCTGTTTCCCCATGTATGTTTGTGAGTAATTGTTTGTTGTATTGTGGTCCGTATTGTGGGCTTGGTAATTCTCTTGTATTTTGATGACTTTGAGTAAAGTTACTTTTATTTACTCATCTCTGCTGTTCTGCGCCTGACTCCTCTGCACCAGCTACACACAGACCCTTACAGTTTCAGTGTTGTTAATGGATGTCAGGCTGAGTGGTTGTTTCACACTGAACACCCCATCTTCCTGATTCCTCAGCTATGAGGTGAAAACAATAATAGGCTTCGGAAAATTGAGAGAGACAGATAGACAGAGAGAGAGAGAGAGACCCCCCAGTATCTGAGTGAGCAGCAGCACCCCAGTTTCCGGCAGTAGAACATTTTGGAGCCCATTTGTTGGACAGTACGCTCCATTAAAACACACCTGCAGGCATCTGAACAAGAAACAAGAGGCAACGAGTTGAGTAGAAACAGACTGCACATCTCGAAACTGTTTGTTCTACAACCCACATCTAGATCACAGCAGAGTTCAAAGTTCAGGGACAGCACTAGTAGCATCTACAGGTAACAACCCAACAAAACCCACTCCAATACAAAAAGAGTGCAAAGCACAGTCTTGTCTGTAAACTCAATATCTGGTAAATAAGTGTCACTAGAAAACTAAAGAAGAAGATGAACAGCCACATTGATTGGTGTAAAAATTACTTTTTCCCCTTTTAATTTTCTCACCTCTTAATTCAGGTGAATTAAGTTTCCATTTCATCTTCTTACCCCAGGGGACAGAGAATCTAAGGACTGTGTCTTTAATCCACAACACTAGTCTTGGCGTCTTGCAAGTTGTTCACATGATGTCATTGGATTGATTTGTGGCTGTGACGAAGAAGTGGTTGGAAGTAAAAGGCATTGTCAAATGAATGAGACCTGACAGGAGAAAATAGACCTTAAGGTCTTTGGCTCCTTTCCTTTCATGAGCTTTCAGAAAACCCACAGTGGATAAGTTATACACCCCCACACATACGTACACGCACAAACGCACACACAAACACACTGACTCAAGGGGGTGATCGAGGCCTTTCTTAACCCTCTGTTGTTGTAGTGATTTCACGCCATGTTGGTTCCAATCAGATCCATATAGAACACTCCGTCGCCATAACTCTCTGTCTTTAATAGGATTTAAGGATACACTTCACCTCACAGACCTCTATTTACCCCCTCTATAATAATACATGCTTCTGCAACTAAGAGGTTCAGTAGAAATTTCTACCTGCAGCTTGAAGCAAGAATGCTGCATAAGCACATTTTAGGCCTATTTTTATTGTTGTTTGTGTTAACTAAGTGAAAACTATTGTCATTTACATTATGACATTTCAATGGAATGTTTATGTTACATGTTGTGAAACAGCTGTTGCAAGGATTTGACGAAGAGTTAATGTGAATGTTTTGGTAATGTTGTCGATGTCACGAACACAAACTAATCATTAAACAGGGAAATGTTGCCTGCACACAACAGCTGGCCGGATCTAGTGAATTTTTGTTCCTTCAGTACTACTAATATTTGATTGAGGTAGAAATGTTAAATGTTTGATTTGCAGGTAGAAATGTTCCATGTATAATCTTTAAATGCTTCCAGTGTTTCAGTCTTTTAACAGCAGATTATTTTCACACATGGCTTTGTTTGGTGGCACCATTACTGAGCCTCAAAACATGGTAACCTTTTAAAATGAAAAGGGAGCGAAATAAAGTATTGGGCATCTCTGAAGAATATATTATTTTGTGTTTCTTTGCGTTGTTTGTAACTTATTTTGTACATAATATTTCTGCCACTGTCTCTTATGACCAAAAAGATTCTCTGGATATCAGAACAGCGATTACTCACATCGAACTGGACAAAGATTTTTTCTTTAATGATCAGATTCAAAGGATTTACTGCTGCTACCGGACCAGGCCCAAATCCTTGTCATTCAAATAAAATGAAATACACATGTTTAGCAGATGTTATTGCGGGTGTAGCAAAATGCTTGTGTTTCTAGCTCCAACAGTGCAGTAATATTTAACAATTCACAACAATACACACAATACACACAACCTAAAAGTAAAAGAATGGAATTAAGGATTATATAAATATTAGGATGAGCAATGACTGAGTGGTATAGAATAGACTACAATATATACATATGAGATGAGTAAAGCAAAAATATAAAAACATTATTAAAGTGACTAGTGTTCCATTGTTAAAGTGGCCAGTGATTTCAAGTCTATGTACATCGGGCAGCAGTCTCTAATGTGCATGGTTATGTAAACGGGTGGAAGTCGCCTAGTGTTAGCTATTTAACAGTCTGATGGCTTTGATATAGAAGCTGTGTTTCAGTCTCTTGGTCCCAGTTTTGATGCACCTGTACTGACCTCGCCTTCTGGATGATAGCAGGTGAACAGGCAGTGGCTCAGATGGTTGTTGTCCTTGATGATCTTTTGGGCCTTCCTGTGACGTTGGGGTCCTGGAGAGCAGGTAGTTTGCCCCCGGTGATGTGTTGGGCAGACCGCACCACCCTCTGGAGAGCCCTGCGGTTGTGGGCGGTGTAGTTGCTGTAGCAGGCGTGATACAGCCCGACAGGGTGCTTTCAACTGTGCATCTGTAAAAGTTTGTGAGGGTTCTAGGTGCCAAGCCTTCTTCACTACAATGGACCATTTCAGATCATCAGTGATGTGTACGCCAAGGAACTTGAAGCTTTCCACCATCTCCAATGCGGTCCCATCGATGTGCTCCATCTGCTGTTTCCTGAAGCCCACGCTCAGCTCCATTGTTTTATCAACATTGAGTGAGAGGTTATTTTCCTGGCACCACAGTCCCAGGGCCCTCACCTCCTTTATGTAAGCTGTCTCGTCATTGTTGGTAATCAGGCCTACTACTGTTGTGTCATCTGCAAACTTGATGATTGAGTTGGAGGTGTGTGTGGCCACACAGTCATGGGTGAACAGGGAGTACAGGAGGTGGCTGAGCACACACCCTTGTGGGGACCCTGTGCTGACGATCAGCGAAGTGGAGGTGTTGTTTCCTACCTTCACCACCTGGAGGCGGGCCGTCAGGAATTCCAGAAAAAAACGAAATACTGCAAACTTGCTTAGGGCCTATCTGTCTGCGTCATCTTCCTGAGGAGACGCCAATACAGGGGACGCAGATCCGGGTGCCTTGTGAGAATTTGTCTGCGAATGTGTTACCCCTCTCTACCATCCTTCCTATTGGCCAACGTGCAATCATTGGAGAATAAACTGAATAAGCTCCGTTTGAGCTCCGTTCGAGACTATCCTACGAACGGGACATTAAAAACTGTAATATCTTATGTTTCACAAAGTCGTGGCTGAAAAAAGACATTTATAATATACAGTGTATCGGCAAGACAGAACAGCTATCTCCGGTAAGACGATGGGTCGTGGTCTGGGTCTATTTGTCAATAACAGCTGGTGTGCTAAATCTAAGTGTCAAGGTTTTTCTCGCCTGAGGTAGAGTACCTCATGATAAGCTGTAGACCATACTATTTACCAAGATAGTTATAATCTATATTTTTTGTAGCTGTCTATTTACCACAACAAACTGATGCTGGCACTAAGACCGCACTCAACGAGCTGTATAAGGCCATAAGCAAACAAGAAAATGCTTATCAAGAGGCAGCACTCCTAGTGGCCGGGGACTTTAAAGCAGTAAAACTTTAATCTGTTTTACCTCATTTCTACCAGCATGTAGCATGCAACCAGAGGGGAAAAAACTCTAGACCACCTTTACTCCACACACAGAGATGCATACAAAGCTCTCCCTCGCCCCCCATTTGGCAAATCCTATCCTCCTGAGTCCTGTTTACAAGCAAAAACTAAAGCAGAAAGTTATTTATTTATTTAACCTTTATTTCACCAGGTAGGCAAGTTGAGAACAAGTTCTCATTTACAATTGCGACCTATAGCGCCAATACAGGACTAAGATTGAATCCTACTACACCGGCTCTGACGCACGTCGGATGTGGCAGGGCTTGCAAACTATTATGAACTACAAAGGGAAGCCCGTCCGTGAGCTGCCCAGTGATATGAGCCTACCACCTGAGCTAAATTACTTCTATGTGCGCTTCGAGGCAAGCAACACTGAAGCATGCATGAGAGCACCAACTGTTCTGGATGACTGTGTGATCACGCACTCTGTTGCCGATGTGAGTAAGACCTTTAAACAGGTCATCATTCACAAGGCTGCAGGGCCAGATGGATTACCAGGACATGTACACAGAGCATGCGCTGACCAACTGGCAAGTGTCTTCACTGACATTTTCAACCTGTTCCTGAGAGAGTCTGTAATACCTACATGTTTCAAGCAGACCACCAAGAACACCAAGGTACCCTGCCTAAATGGCTACCAATCCGTAACACTCATGTCTGTTGCCATGGAGTGCTTTGAAAGGCTGGCCATGACACACATCAACACCTTCATCCCAGAAAACCCTAGACCAAGTCCAATTTGCATACTGCCCCAACAGATCCACAGATGACTCAATCTCTATTGCACTCCACACTGCGATTTTCACCTGGACAAAAATAACATCTACGTGAGAATGTTGTTCTTTGACTACAGCTCAGAGTTCAACACCATAGTGCCCTCAAAGCCCATCACCAAGCAAGTACCCTGGGACTAAACACCTCCCTCTGCAACTGGATCCTTGACATCCTGATGGACCGCCTCCAGGGGGAAACGGTAGGCAACAACACATCTGCCACACACTTTATTTGTGATACAAACGTTAGGCTATATGTTTTGATTTTTAATACATTCTAAGGCTACATTATGCGACAGTAATGATGATTTGAAAAAAGTTGCATGAAAGGCATGGGCTCTGCTCTGTTTTTTGCGCAGGCTGCACACACGTCATCAGTTTCTCATTCCTCATTCACAATTTGACAAGCACTTGATCATTTTCTCACTCATCACACTATTCGTAATTTAATCTGGTCTTTACATATAGCCTATGGGTGGAATTAGTTTTGATTTAGAATAGCCCACAAAAAAAACATCAAGACACTCGTGAAGAGGGCACGACAATGCCTCAGGAGACTAAAAATATGTGGCGTGGGTCCTCCGTTCCTCAAAAAGTTATACTGCTGCACCATTGAGAGTATCCTTATGGGTTGTATTCCCGCCTAGTATGGTAACTACTCGGCAACAGTTAATCAAATGGCTACCCGGACAATTTGCATTGATCCCCCCTTTTTTTACGCTGCTGCTACTCACTGTTTATTAGCTATGCATATCTACTTTATGTACACCCTACCTACATGTACATATTACCTCAATTACCTCGACTAACCTGTACTCCCGCACATTAACTCAGTACCGGTACCCCATGTATATAGCCTCGGTATTATTATTTTATTGTGTTACTTATTTCCACACTTTGGGTTTTGGTAGAAAAGTCAAGAAATGCTTATGTTAGCATTTTCGGACTAAAAACATTATTTTCTACATCAGACTATTACAACAGGAATAAAATGTTCAATATGTTTTCTAAAGCATCCTTTTGTGTGCCTATTATTTAACCATAGATTAGTATTAAAAAATATATATAAATAAAAATGAATAATAATAATAATCTATATATATTTATTATTATTTTATTACCCCGTTTTCTCCCCAATTTCGTGGTATCCAACTGGTAGCTACAGTCTTGTCTCATCGCTGCAACTCCCGTGAGGACTCGGGACAGGCGGAACACAACCCAACCAAGTCGCAGTACTTCTTGACACAATGCCCACTTAACCCGGAAGCCAGCCGCACCAATGTGTCAGAGGAAACACCATGCACCTGGCGACCATGGCAGCATGCACTGCGTGCGCCTGGCCCACCACAGGAGTCGCTAGTGCGCGATGAGACAAGGACATCCCTGCTGGCCATACTCTCCCCTATCCCAGACAACGCTGGGCAAATTGTGCACCCGGTCGCGGCCGGCTGCGACAGAGCCTGGACTCTAACCCAGAATCTAGTGGCACACGGTAATTGGCCTTAGACCAGTGCGCCACTCGGGAGGCCCAACCATTGATATGTTCTAGGGTAGGGCCTGTCATTACATTTTGTCAGCCAGTGATTGTCTTGCAAATAACTGCTTGTCTCATGGTAATTGACCATTAATTAACATTAACACGTTTAGCATCTCGTGGATTTCACACACAGCCTACACAATGCTGATGCAGAACATCTACATTCTAATAAATAAATTTAATATAGCCCACACCATCACAATAGATCCACCATTTTTTTATGCAAGTCTAAAAAACATGATATGAAGAAAATCTAGCCTATTTCAGAAGAATGTCCATATGGCATATTCCCAGATAATCTTATGTTAGGCTCTGATCTGGCTATGCCATATGGCTGTGGGCTACACTAATTAATTTAGCAGATTTGCTAAGAATTCTGTGGCATTATTTTCTATTATTTTATAACATGAAGAATACAATTGAACCTAGCTGAATAAAATAAAAAGGATATTTCCTTCAAACGATTTCCGAGGGAGTGCACACATGCAGCAATTCTGTGTTATCAAAGAAACAGGTCCTCCTATATGCGTAACTTTATTTGTGATACAAACGTTAGGCTATATGTTTTGATTTTTAATACATTCTAAGGCTACATTATGCGACAGTAATGATGATTTGAAAAAAGTTGCATGAAAGGCATGGGCTCTGCTCTGTTTTTTGCGCAGGCTGCACACACGTCATCAGTTTCTCATTCCTCATTCACAATTTGACAAGCACTTGATCATTTTCTCACTCATCACACTATTCGTAATTTAATCTGGTCTTTACATATAGCCTATGGGTGGAATTAGTTTTGATTTAGAATAGCCCACAAAAAAAACGTAATCCGTAGCCTGCACTCGAATAGCAAATGGAGGTTACGTGGTTACGTTTTTAATATGCAAGCATAGGCAGTCCGTCCATAAGGCTATGGGAAGCTTTTCCTAAAGGAAATGTAATTAAATTGTTAAAATGATATAGCCTAATTAGCCTACTCCTGTCTATACATAAATAAATACAATAATTCAAGCATAGGCTACTAAAGCATGATTTGGCCACAGAGGATCATTAGCGGTTTAAAAAAAAAGTTGTGGATTGTTTTAAATCAGCGTTTTCCAAACTCGGTCCTCGGGACCCCAAGGGGTGCTCATTTTAGATTTTACCCTTACACTACACAGCTGATTCAAATGATCAAAGCTTGATGATTAGTTGGATCAGCTGTGTAGTACTAGGGCAAAAACCAAAACATGCAAACCATTGGTAAAGCAAATTGTTAGTGCTGTAAAGAGAGGACAATGAAAAGACTAATCTGTCTTTTAGTTTTACAAATTCTAAATGTAACTGAGCAAACAACAGTATAGCACTAAAATAGGACGTTTTTCCTGTGGTTCATTTTCATAACAGCCAGGTAGGCTATACTCCTGTTGTAAAGTGGAGCAATGTGATTAATATTAGGAAAGTTGAGAAATAAATATAGTAGGCCTAGCCTATAGAAAGCTGATGGGATCATCATCTTTTTAATAGAGGCCATGAAAACTCTGTTTTCTCACGTAATTGCATAGCTTATAGACATTTTGCACAACATTTTGCACAACATGAGCTCATTGATTTTCTAATGGATTTGCGTTGATGTCAGAGCGATTAGAGGGACAATCGCTAATTACCAGGCCAAAAATGTGTCACATAAATATGTATATGTGACTAATAAAATGTGATTTGATAAGTACCAGGCCATTAGTGATTGGCAGTTAGCAAGTTTGGTAGGCTACTATTGACCATCAGCAGCATCAGTGCGTAGTTTTGGAGAAGTCTAGTTACCATGACTAAATGGTCACATGGAATTTGACTGCGGCCATGACTCGTGACCGCCGGTGTGGTGGTAATATGGTCACCCTAACAGCTATATTCTAGGGGCTATTTCGAGACCTTAAGGAGGATCAGGTACTGCTGGAATGTTTACCAATGGCATGTCCATCTTTTTGTGAGAAATTACACTGGTCACTCAAAACAGTAAAAAAAGTAAATAGCCAACACTTTAGATGAGGCCATACAAAAATGACAAAAAAAATACCCAATGGATTATACGGACCTATATTAAACATCTCATGAATCATTATTAAATACTTTAAAAGTTGTTTAGAAATGTGTGAATAACTAGGTTACTAATATTTACAAATGTGGGCGTAATAATGAATAAATTATGAAAAAATGACTTACTAATCCATTATAAATGCTTCATTATGAGGAGTTATTATGAAGCGCTACCTAAACTTCTGATAAGGCAGAAAACAGCGTGGCTAATTAGGTTAACTAACTAAGTGTTACCTAAGGGTAAAAACATTTTAACTTCATGCTAAATACATACTAAATATTCTGGTAAAAACAGACAGAAAAAGACAGCTCACAATATATCACTCTCCAGTCCAGTCAGAGGGATAAAGCTATAGATAGAGCCGCAAACGAGTCATGCCACCCCATTTAGTGGTCTCTAGATAGAACACACAATCATGCCTTCACACTGCCCAAGCAGTCTTGGTAACAATATTTTATTGTCTTCGATCCAAGAATAGCAATATCACCCGATATAACGCAATCTGTCGTAACATCAGACAATGCAGTGTGTGTGTGTGTGTGTGTGTGTGTGTGTTTTCTCCCTGTCTCACAAAGCAGTATGTATCACCCTACATAACAACCTATACATAGGCCACACATTATTGTTTTCCGCTACCTCAAGCCATTATTACACAGGCCACGAGATATTGCATTTCCCTGGTCGAAGCAATCTATAGATGGACCAATGGTATTGTGTTACCTGGACTAAGCAATCTATACAGTAGATAGATGAATGGTATTGTATTTCAGTGGTACAAGCAATAATGACCATCCATTACTGTGTTCTCTCATTCCAGGACTTAGTAAGTATATGCATGTAAATATACTTTTAGCCTTCTTGGGCTGCAACCCTGTCCCCTTTCTTCCCACCAAACATACCCGAACCACACCCCCAAAACACATACATACAGCCATCATACCTTCTTGTCGAGGTTGTTGAGGTGTGTGTGGTCAGTCTTGGCAGTAGCGTACACTCCATCCAGGTCAGTGACCCCGCGGTTAAACTCCTCGACCGTACTGTCCGGTAATGGTAAGGGAGCCTCCTCAGCATCAATGTCTGTTTCCACAGCAACCACCGACTTCTCCGCTCCTGTTAACTCACGGGCTGTAAGAACAAACACATTATTAAAGAAATGCCTCATCACCACGCCATGTTGAATAGTTGCCATAGAAGGAGGGTCAATGGAATAATAGACTTTGTTGTTGGAAAGAAAGTTTCTACACCAAAAGATGAGGGAGGACAAAAGAAGAGTGGCAGGATGAGATGCGCTTCATTATGGTGTTCTCCTGTGGCTCTCCTGTTCTTCCAGCTCACAATTAACTCTCCAGATAATCCCACTGGCAGAGCTCAGAGACTGGTGTGGTTTATACCAGTGGAACAGACAGAGAACAGGGGATCAGCTCACATGTGTGTTTGTGTGTGTCAGTGTTAATTCCGCCAACAAAAAACGAGACCATAACGGAATAAATAGACCCAGACAAAACTATAACTAAACAAAAAAATATTTTTTATTTCAGTTGACTAAAATGAGATAACTATCTCTGTGACTAAATCCTGACTACCAAGTGGACTGGACAATAGTTTTTGGGAGAGATTGAAAGCTTTTTAGTGATGAGCACAATTAACATTAGCAGGACAGACGCGCAGCTTTACAAAATGAGCAGAATTGAGTTTAATAGTAAAACAACAGTCTATTTATGTTTTTCTCTCTCTTGAGTATAGAAAAGTAGGCTGTCATTTGAATTTGTAATCTCGTTCAACCCTCCCACTTTCCTCACTGCATTTCATAGCCAAGTTCTGTAGCCAAGGTAGCCAAGTCTTCCAATTTTCCTCAGAGAAAACAGCTTGATTCTAGCCCTTACCATTCAAAAGATATGACCCATAATACCAGCGCCACGTTCTACTGTGCATTGGAATGCCATATTTTATATTCAAATCAAATTGTATTGGTCACATACACGTGCTTAGCAGATGTTATTGCAGGTGTAGCAAAATGCTTGCGTTTCTAGCTCCGACAGTGCAGTAATATCTAACAAGTAATAAATTATCTAACAATTTCACAACATAAACCCAATACACAAATCTAAGTAAAGGAATGGAATTAAGAAAATATAAATATATGGACAAGCAATGTCAGAGCGGCATAGACTAAGATACAGTATAATATAATATAATAGAATAGAATACAGTATATACATATGGAGATGAGTAATGCAAAATATGTAAACATTATTAAAGTGACTAGTGTTCCATTTATTAAAGTGGCCAGTAATTTCAAGTCTATGTACATAGGCAGCAGTCTCTAATGTCCTAGTGTGCTAGAGGAGCTGTTTTTTAGTCTCCTGGTACCAGCTTTGATGCACCAGTACTGGCCTCGCCTTCTGGATGATAGTGGGGTGAACAGACATTGGGTGCTGTAGGTGTCCTGGAGGGCAGATAGTTTCCCCCCGGGGATGCGTTGGGCAAACCACACCAACCTCTAGAGAGCCCTGCGGTTGTGGGTGGTGCAGTTGCCGTACCAGGCGGTGATACAGGCCGACAGGAGGCTCTCAATTGTGCATCTGTAAAAGTTTGTGAGGGTTTTAGGTGCCAAGCTAAATTTCTTAAGTCTCCTGAGGCTCTTGCGCCTTCTTCACTACACTGTCTGTGTGGGTGGACCATTTCAGTTTGTCAATGATGTGTACGCCGAGGAACTTGAAGCTTTCCACCATCTCCACTGCGGTCCCGCCGATGTGGATAGGGGGTTGCTCCATCTGCTGTTTCCTGAAGTCCACAATCATCTCCTTTGTTTTGTTGACATTGAGTGAGTGGTTATTTTCCTGGCACCACATTCCCAGAGCCCTCACCTCATCCCTGTAGGCGGTCTTGTCATTATTGGTAATCAAGCCTACTACTGTTGTGTCGTCTGCAAACTTGATGAGTTGGAGGCGTGCGTGGCCACACAGTCATGGGTGAACAGGGAGTAGAGGAGGGGGATGAGCATGCACCCTTGTGGGGCCCCAGTGTTGAGGATCATCGAAGTGGAGATGTAGTTTCCTACCCTCACCACCTGGGGGCGGCCCGTCAGGAAGTCCAGGATCCAGTTGCACAGGGCGGGGTTCAGACCCAGGGCCTCGAGCTTAATGATGAACTTGGAGGGTACTATGTTGCTGAATGCTGAGCTATATTCAATGAACAGCATTCTTACATAGGTATTCCTCTTGTCCAGATGGGATAGGGCAGTGTGCAGGGAGATGGCGATTGCATCGTTTGGGGATCTATTGGGGTGGTAAGCAGATTGAAGTGGGTCTAGGGTGACAGGTAAGGTAGAGGTGATATGATCCTTGACTATTCTCTCAAAGAACTTCATGATGACAGAAGTGAGTGCTATGGGGCGATAGTCATTTAGTTCAGTTACCTTTGCTTTATTGGGAACAGGAACAATGGCCATCTTGAAGCATGTGGGGACAGCAGACTGGGATAGGGAGAGATTGAATATGTCCGTAAACACATAGGCCAGCTGATCTGTGCATGCGTCTAGGGATGTCATCTTGGCCGGCAGCCTTTGCGAGGGTTAACACGCTTAAATGTATTTCTTATGGTGGCCACGGAGAAGGAGAGCACACAGTCCTTGGTAGCGGCCCATGTCGGTGCTGCTGTGTTATCTTCAGTGGGCGAAGCCTATAGGAAGGGAGGAGCAAAATGGAGTTGTGTTCAGATTTGCTGAGATGAGGGCAGGGGAGGGCCTTCTAGGCATCCCAGAAGTTGGAGTAGTAGTGGTTGAGTGTTTTAGCAGCATGAGTACTACAGTCAATGTGTTGATAGAACTTCGGCAGCCTTTTTATCAAATTTGTTTTGTTAAAATCCCCAGCTACAATGAACCCGGCCTCAGGATATGTGGTTTCCAGTGGTATCAGCTTGAGGGGGATATACACCTCTGTGACAATAACTGAAGAGAATTCTCATGGAAGATATAAGGTCAGCATTTGATTGTTAGGTATTCTAGGTCGGGTGAACAAAACGACTTGAGTTCTTGTATGTTTTCACAATCACACCATGAGTCGTTAATCATGAAACATACATCCCACCCTTCTTCTTCCCGGAGAGATATTTATTCCTGTCTGCATCATGAACTGAGAACCCAACTGGCTGGACGGACTCAGACAGTATATCCCAAAGGAGCCATGTTTCTGTGAAACAGAGTATGTTACAATCCCTGATGTCTCTCTGGAAAGAAATCCTCGCCCTAAGCTAGCCAACTTTATTATCCTGAGACTGAACATCAGCAAGTAATATACTCGGAAGCGGTGGGTGGTGTGCGCGCCTCCTAAGTCAGACTAGAAGACCCCTCCGAGTACCTCTCCTCCACCGGCGGTGTTTTGGGCCAGCCTCTGGAATCAGTTCAATTGCCCTGGGGGGTGCGAACAAAGGATTTGATTCGGGAAAGTCGTATTCCTGGTCATAATGCTGGTAGTGCTGGAACATTCAGATAGACATATGCTATATAGAACAAACATGCCTCTATGACATGTTGAATAAGGAATAATGTCAGTTCTATTCATGGAATTTCTATCAAATCAAATGTTATTTGTCACATGCTTCGTAAACAACAGGTGTAGACTAACAGTGTAAATGCTTACTTACGGGCCCTTCCCAACAATGCAGAGAGAAAAATAATAGAACAAATTATGATAATACGAGGAATTATATCTGCAACGTTCGAGAACGTTTTGCAATTGATCGTGGCCCTGGTAACATTACCAGTAGCCTATATGCAAACATTTGGGGACACAGAAAGAAAGGAAAAGGGATACCAAACAATTTATTGACTCAATTCCTCTTGCCTGTACTAGGGCTGTTGCGAAGACCACTGCCACACCAGAAGTCATGAGCTCTGACCGCAGTAAAATTCCATGTGACCGTTGAGTCACGGTAATCTCCTCTTACGCACTCTGGTCTTGCATTGGTAGTACCTGTCACTAATGGTCTGGTACTCTGGGCTCTATTGTACCTCTAACCACTCTGACATCAATGCAAATGCAATCTAAAATCACATCAAACACTTAGTTTTTAATTTACTGTTTTATATTAACGTTTATAGATACTGGCACTTTTTGTACATCGAGTCGATGTCCTTTTGAGAAAGTATACGTTTTAATCAGAAGATCAGGCTAGAAGACCAGATTGGCACTAAATAACTTTGTATATTTCAACAGGCACAGTCCCTCCAAAAGGGGGTTAAGGTCAGGGGTAAATGCCAAATAGATGGTGGAAATCTCATAATTACTCTATGCCCGTTACTGTCCAGAGATGTTTATCAGTGCCCCAACCCGTGTTCTAGCGATAAATCCATTGGAGCAGCAGCATGATATAATAGAGAGGGTTAGAAGGGAAAGAGCAATGACCCTCTTTCAGGTATGCATAACGAATAGAGATCTTTCAGACCTTGATCATGACAACCAACCTAATCCTCCTGCTTCCATCTTCTGTCCGAGTGCAGTGGGGAGACCAGGAGAGGATCGCGAAGGAGGCCCCAGTCGAGACAGTCTGTTGTGCCAAATGAACATGGAAAGGCCCGGGGATAGGGGCAGGGGATTGGAAAGGCAAAACCCTAGTCTGATGCCAGCACGAACCCTGGGTGGAGCTTCCCGGCTGGGATTGGACTGCATGGAGTCAACACTCATCTCAAGTGAACAATTTCAGCTGACACTTCCAACAGATGAGGAGAGGACGAGAGGACTACACATCCCTCATCTCAACGTTAGAAGTCTTCTTCCCAAGATTGAGGAAATTCGCCTATTCTCCAGTAACTGTAAGATGGGAGTGCTTTGCTTTACCGAAACAAGGTTAGATGGTTCGATAAATAACGCTGAGATTGAAGTTGAAAATTGTGAAGAGACTGAAATCGCAAAGGCGGGGGAGTTTGTATTTATGTAAGATCAGATATTGGGTTCAACTTTAGATCGGATTTAAGCCATGATGAGTTTGAAGCTGTGTGGTTGGACATTTTATCACCAAAATGCAAACCCATTATAGACGGAAGCTGTTACAGACCAATACAAGTTTTATGAATTGTTGGAGAAGACTTGCTTCAACTGTACAGATTTAGGTAAATCAGAGGTTGTTGTTACTGGTGATTTTAATACAAATATGCTCTAACAGGGCCATGCTACTTTTAAAGCTCTTCAGAATTTTTGTAATCTGTTTTTCCTCATACCAGCTGATTTCTGGGGTTTACACTATGGGCTCAGTGATCATTACATAATTTAGGTCTATAAAGAATAATAGAGCAGATATTTTTGTTAATTGTTTGATCAAATTGGACTGGTCTGCTGTATTGAAATGCAATGAGGTGGAAAATGCCTGGGGCAATTTTAAATAATTGTTTTTAGATGCTGTAGATAAGCAGGTTCCAGATTTGTTGTTGTTGAATTAAGCAAAGAACAGATCCATGGATAAACTATAACATTATAAAGGTAATTAAGTGTAGAAATGAATACTTTCTGGAGTTTAGGAACTCCAAGGCAGGTTATATATTTATAGACTATAAGAAATTAAGAAATGAGGTCAACATGATGATACAGAAGGCCAAGAAAGATTATTTTAATGACAAATAGTTGAAAATAGGAACAATCCGAGTAAATTATGGAACTGTCTGAAGCTGTTAGGATACAGTAACAGATTAAAGACCAGAGCTCGAAGTCTTAGATTGGACAGGATTACGTCAGACAAGATCATAGTTGTAGACAGTCTGAATAGCTTTTTTACAACTATAGCTAATACATTAGTTAGCAAGTTACCTTGTCAGTCACGTTGCTATGGGGAGAGTCATGTCCAGCAGTTTTACTCACAGCAGGGGATTCAAGTAGATGCTTTTTCGTTTGAAAAGGTGTCTGAGTCAACTGTGCTAAATAAACTGAAAGAACTTGCAATTGGCCTTAACAACATTCCTGACCGATTTACAAGGGATTCTGCGCAATTTATCACCCCCTGTGTAACTCACATTATAAACATGTCTATTGCACTGGGGTGTTTTCCCAGTGAACTAAAACTTTCAAGGGTCATTCCTTTATATAAAAATGGGAATAAGTTAGATCATGGAAACTATCGGTCTGTCTCAATCCTGTATGTTTTATCGAAGGTCACGGAAAAGATCATGTCCGAACAGATTGACAGTTATATTTCCTAACATGAGCGCCAATCTGTCTTTAGGAAATCCCATTCCACCGACACTTGCCTACAATATCTAACTGACCAAATAAGGAAGGAAGTAGACGTAGGGAAATTTTGTTAGATCTCCAAAAGGCGTGGATCATGAGATTCTGTTAAACAAACTAAGAGCCATGGGCTTTAACAACGTAGCAGTAAAATGGGTTAGCAGTTAATTGCAAGGAAGACCACAGATAGGGTCCCGTCCACATTTACTATCTAAACCCAAAATATTGAACTGCGGGGTACCCCAAGGGACTGTGCTGGTTCCACTTTTCTTTCTATTGTATATACATTATCTGAAATCTGCCTGTACATGTGAACTTTTCCTCTATGCAGATTATTATGCACTGTTGGTTTCCCACAAAGACAAAAATGTAGTTGAGAAAGCCCTCTGTGCTGAACTTCTGAATGCGAGTAAATGGCCATATGACAATAAGTTGTCTCTTCACCTTGAAAAACAGAGTCCGTCTTGATCGGGTCCAACGTGAAACTGAGGGATCGGTGTCCCTATACTGGGACGGTTGTTGCAAACATGCGCTAATGTGACTAGAATTACATTCTACGTAACATCCAACTTTCCAGGACATAGACATGTCTTATAAACTCAGCAAAAAAAGAAACATCCCTTTTTCAGGACCCTGTCTTTCAAAGATAATTCGTAAAAATTCAAATAACATCACAGATCTTCATTGTAAAGGGTTTAAACACTGTTTCCCATGCTTGTTCAATGAACCATAAACAATTAATGAACATGCACCTGTGGAACGGTCGCTAAGACACGAACAGCTTACAGACGGTAGGAAATTAAGGTCACAGTCAGGAAAATGTAGGAAAGAGGCCTTTCTACTGACTCTGAAAAACACCAAAAGAAAGATGCCCAGGGTCCCTGCTCATCTGTGTGAACGTGCCTTAGGCATGATGCAAGGAGGCATGAGGACTGCAGATGTGGCCAGGGCAATAAATTGCAATGTCCATACTGTGAGATGCCTAAGACAACCCTACAAGACGGACAGCTGATTGTCCTCGTAGTGACAGACCACGTGTAACAACACCTGCCCAGGATCGGTACATCCGAACATCACACCTGCGGGACAGGTACAGGATGGCAACAACAACTGCCCGAGTTACACCAGGAATGCACAATCCCTTCATCAGTGCTCAGACTGTCCACAATAGGTTGAGAGAGGCTGGACTGAGGGCTTGTAGACCTGTTGTAAGGCAGGTCTTCACCAGATATCACCGGCAACAACGTCACCTATGGCACAAACCCACCGTCGCTAGACCAGACAGGACTGGAAAAAAGTGCTCTTCACTGACGAGTCGCGGTTTTGTCTCACCAGGGGTGATGGCCGGATTCACGTTTATCGTCGAAGGAATGAGCGTTACACCGAGGCCTGTACTCTGGAGCGGGATCAATTTGGAGGTGGAGGGTCCTTCATGGTCTGGGGCGGTGTGTCACAGCATCATCGGTCTGAGCTTGTTGTCATTGCAGGCAATCTCAATGCTGTGCGTTACTGGGAAGACATCCTCCTCCCTCATGTGGTACCCTTCCTGCAGGCTCATCCTGACATGACCCTCCAGTGTGACAATGCCACCAGCCAAACTGCTCGTTCTGTGCTTGATTTCCTGCAAGACAGGAATGTCAGTGTTTTGACATGGCCAGCGAAGAGCCCGGATCTCAATCCCTGCTGGATTGGATGGTGAGGACTAGGGCCATTCCCCCCAGAAATGTCTGGGAACTTGCTGGTGCCTTGATGGAAGAGAGGGGTAACATCTCACAGCAAGAACCCATTTTCTCAGTCCCTGCCGATGAAAAACAACCCGAAAGGATGATGCTGCCACCACCATGCTTCACTGTGGAGATGGTGTTCTCAGGGTGATGAGAGGTGCTGGATTTACGCCAGACATAACGTTTTTCTTGATGGACAAAAAGCTCAATTTTTTTCTGATCTGACCAGAGTGCCTGCTTCCATATGTTTGGGGAGTCTCCCAAATGCCTTTTGGCAAACACAAAGTGTTTGCTTATACTTTTCTTTAAGCAATGGCTTTTTTTCTGGCCACTCCTCTGTAAAGACCAGCTCTGTGGAGTGCACAGCTTAAAGTGGTCATATGGACAGATACTCCAATCTCCGCTCTGGAGCTTTGCAGCTCCATCAGGGTTATCTTTGGTCTCTTTGTTGCCCCTCAGATTAATGCCCTCCTTGCCTGGTCTGTGAGTTTTGGTGTGCACAGGTTTGTTGGGGTGCCATATTCTTTCCATTTAGGAATCATAGATTTAATGGTGCTCCGTGGGATGTTCAAAGTTTCAGATATTTTTTTTAGAACCCAACCCTAATCTCTACTTCTCCACAACTTTGTCCCTGACGTGTTTGGAGAGCTCCTTGGTCTTCATGGTGCTGCTTGCTTGGTGGTTCCCTTTGCTTTGTGGTGTTGCAGACTCTGGGGCCATTCAGAACAGGTGTATATATACTGAGATCATGTGACACTTACAGTTGAAGTCGGAAGTTTACATACACCTTGGCCAAATACATTTAAACTCAGTTTTCACAATTCCTGACATTTAATCCTAGTAAAAATGCCCTGTCTTAGGTCAGTTAGGACCACCACTTTATTTTAAGAATGTGAAATGTCAGAATAATAGGAGAGAGAATGATTTATTTCAGCTTTTATTTCTTTCATCACATTCCCAGTGGGTCAGAAGTTTACATACACTCACTTAGTATTTGGTAATATTGCCCAGAAAATTGTTTAACTTGGGTCAAACATTTCAGGTAGACTTCCACAAGCTTCCCACAATAAGTTGGGTTAATTTTGTCCCATTCCTCCTGACAGAGCTGGTGTAAATGAGTCAGGTTTGTAGGCCTCCTTGCTCGCACATGCTTTTTCAGTTCTGCCCACAAATATTCTATGGGATTGAGGTCAGGGCTTTCGGATGGCCACTCCAATACCTTGACTTTGTTGTCCTTAAGCCATTTTCCCTCGGCTTTGGAAGTATGCTTGGGGTCATTGTCCATTTGGAACACCCATTTGCGACCAAGCTTTAACTTCCTGACTGATGTCTTGAGATGTTGCTTCAATATATTGTGACAAACCTCTTCAAGGTTAGGAGCATTTGTCACAAATTAAGTGGTAAACTGTCACAAAATCACCCAAGAATGAGAGTTCTTTCGAACAGGACAGTACCTGTGTGTTTGTTTCTCCGTCCTGGTCCACCCAGGCCGTAGGCGAGGTCAAGGATAGCAGGGTTCGGTACACGAATCCGGTTCTCGGTAGGTCCAGGTTCAAACGCCAACAGGTAAGTTCAAAACAATCCAGCTCATACACGGTAAATCCAGCCAATCGCTATTGTCTCTTTTTCTATTGTTCATAGATCCTTCCAGCACTCTCTCTCTTCCTGGTTTCTCTTGACCCTTTATCTGTGGGTCGGCTCCACCTTCTGAGGGTTCCCCTTGCTTCAGGGACTTGTAGTTTTGGTGGTCAGCCATTTTGTGGTCTGTAGTTCTGACAGGGGTGGCCATTTTAGTGATCGGGCAGAGCCCGTTTATTAGTTCTGCTCTCACATATCTGCCATTTATCACTCGACCCACTTCTTTGCCACAATATCCACATAATAAAGTCCCTCCTGCAGGAAAGCACCCCCACAACATGATGCTGCTATCCCCGTGCTTCACGGTCGGGATGGTGTTCTTCAGCTTGCAAGCCTCCACCTTTTTCCTCCAAACATAACGATGGTCATTATGGCAAAGCAGTTATATATTTGTTTCATCATATCAGAGGACAGTTCTCCAAAAAGTACGATCTTTGTCCCCATGTGCAGTTGCAAACCGTAGTCTTTTTTTAATGGCCATTTTGAGCAGTGGCTTCTTCCTTGCTGAGCGGCCTTTTAGGTTATGTCGATATAGGACTAGTTTTACTGTGAAAATAGATACTTTTGTTCCTGTTTCCTCCAGCATCTTCACAAGGTCCTTTGCTGTTGTTCTGGGATTGATGTGCACTTTTCGCACCAAAGCATGTTCATCTCTAGGAGACAGACAGCGTCTCCTTACTGAGCGGTATGACTGCTGCGTGGTCCCATGGTGTTTATACTTGGGTACTATTGTTTGTACAGATGAACGTGGTACCTTCAGGCATTCAGAAGTTGCTCCCAAGGATGAACCAGACTTGTGGAGGACTACAATTTTTTTCTGAGGTCTTGGCTGATTTCTTTTGATTTTCCCATGATGTCAAGCAAAGAGGCACTGAGTTTGAAGGTAGGCCTTGAAATACATCTTCAGGTCCACCTCCAATTGACTCAAATGATGTCAATTAGCCTATCAGAAGCTTCTAATGTCAAGACATAATTTTCTGGAATTTTCCAAGCTGTTTAAAGGCACAGTCAACTTAGTGTATGTAAACTTCTGACCCACTGGAATTGTGATACAGTGAATTATAAGTGAAATAATCTGTCTGTAAACAATTGTTGGAAAAATGACTATTGTCATGCACAAAGTAGATGTCCTAACAAACTTTCCAAAACTATAGTTTGTTAACAAGAAACGTGTGTAGTGGTTGAAAAACAAGTGTATGTAAACTTCCGACTTCAACTGTACATTGCACACAGGTGGACTTTATTTAACTAATTATGTGACTTCTGAAGGTAATTGGTTGCACCAGATCTTATTTAGTGGCTTCATAGCAAAGGAGATGAATACATATGCACTCACCACTTTTACATTTATTATAGTTATTTATTTCATTTCACTTCACCAATTTGGACTATTTTGTCTATGTCCATTACATGAAATACAAATAAAAATACATTTAAATTACAGGTTGCAATGCAACAAAATAGGGAAAAAAAGAGGATGAATAGGGGAAAAAAAGGGGATGAATACTTTTGCAAGGCACTGTATGTATTTAAAAGAAATGGTCTAATATATTCAATCAATCAAAAGAGTATGTGCTTTTAAAACCCACCTCACTGTGATTGATCAATTTGAAGAAAGAAGAGGTTGAAAGTGAGTTAAAAATATGGTCTTTGTTTCAAAGCCTAGCACAACGAAATGGATGGCACTTTTTCTAAGGTGGTGATGAACTAAAAAAAATGTAATAATTTAGGCTTCACTGTCCCGCAAAATCATCCTGTTGTCCCGCATTTGGGTATTTTAAATGTGGCCACCCAAACAGCATGAGTTTGCAGACAACACTACAGTGGTAGGCTTGATCACCAAAAAAGACGGGACGGCCTACAGGGAGGAGGTGAGGGCCCTCAGAGTGTGGTGTCAGGAAAATAACCTCACACTCAACGTCAACAAAACAAAGGAGATGATCGTGGACTTCAGAAAACAGCAGGAGGGAGCACCCCCCTATCCAGCTCTTTGGTCTTGGCCATAGTGGAGTTTGGAGTGTGACTGTTTGAGGTTGTGGACAGGTGTCTTTTATACTGATAACAAGTTCAAACAGGTGCCATTAATACAGGTAACGAGTGGAGGACAGAGGAGCCTCTTAAAGAAGAAGTTACAGGTCTGTGAGAGCCAGAAATCTTGCTTGTTTGTAGGTGACCAAATACTTATTTTCCACCATAATTTGCAAATAAACTAATTAAAAATCCTACAATGTGATTTTCTGGATTTTTTTTCTAATTTTGTCTGTCATATTTGAAGTGTACCTATGATGAAAATTACAGGCCTCTCATCTTTTTAAGTGGGAGAACTTGCACAATTGGTGGCTGACTAAATACTTTTTTGCCCCACTGTATATGACTGTGTAAATAACTTTATCTATTCTAGTGATTCAGTGATTCAGACTTGAGCACTTGGACCAGGACTCAAGCACTGGGACTCAAATTTCAGCCATAGGGACTTCTGACTCGACCATTGGTGACTCGTACTCGAGCACAGGGGACTTGGGACTCAAGGTTAAGTGACTCGACTACATCATTGGGCGAAACAATCATTAGCTCCGGTTAAAGTCCTTAGCCCTCCTTATACTTTTGGAATCCCTGGAACGTTGATAACAATGGCAATGACGCGACCGAGATGCAACACATACTACACTCCTCTCTGTCCCTCTGTCTTTCTCTCAATTTAATTCAATTTAAGCAGCTTTATTGGCATGGGGAAAAAATATGTTTACATTGCCAAAGCAAGTGAAATAGATAATAAACAAAAGGGAAATAAACAATAAAACAACAGGTCACAAATCTTGCTCCTGTGATTGCACACTGTGGTATTTCACCCAATAAATATGGGCTCTATTTAGGGCTCAATAGAATTCTAGTTTGCTCAGTTTTTTTGTAAATTATTTTCCAATTTGTCAATTAATTGTCTTTTTGTTTTCTCATGATTTGGTTGGGCCTAATTGTGTTGCTGCCCTGGAGCTCTGTGCGGTCTGTTTGTGAACAGAGCCCCAGGACGAGCTTGTTTAGGGGGCTCTACTCCAGGTTCTCTGTAGGTGATGGCTTTGTTATGGAAGGTTTGGGAATCACTTCCTTTTAGGTGGTTGTAGAATTTAACGTATCTTTTCTGGATTTTGTTAAATAGCGGGTATTGGCCTAATTCTGCTCTGCATGCATTATTTGGTGTTTTATGTTGTACACTGGGGATATTTTTGCATAATTCTGCATGCAGAGTCTCAATGTGGTGTTTGTCCCATTTTGTGAATTCTTGGTTGGTGAGCGGACCCCAGACCTCACAACCATAAAGGGCAATGGGTTCTATAACTGATTCAAGTATTGTTAGCCAGATCCTAATTAGTGTGTCAAATTTTCTGTTCGTTTTGATGATGTAGAAGGCCCTTCTTCCTTCTTGCCTTGTCTCTCAGATTGTTCACAGCTTTGTGGGAGTTACCTGTGGTGCTGATGTTTAGGCCAAGTTAGGTATAATTTTTTATTTACTCTTGGAACACCATTATTTTTGTCTTACTGAGATTTACTGGAATCGGGCCAGGTCTGACAGAATCTGTGCAGAAGATCTAGGTGCTGCTGTAGGCCCTCCCTGGTTGTAGACAGAAGCACCAGATCAGCAGCAAACAGTAGGCATTTCAGATTCTGGTAGGGTGAGGCCGGATGCTGCAGACTGTTCTAGTGCGCTCGCCAATTCATTGATATATATGTTGAAGGGAGTGGGTACACAAACATTTTTGTTTTGTTTGTGTACATGGAATTTATAATGTCTTATGTTTCTCCCCCAACACCACTTTCCATTAATTTGAATAGCAGACCCTCATGACAAATTGAGTTGAAAGCTTTTTTGAAATCAACAAAGCATGAGAAGACTTTACCTTTGTTTTGGTTTGTTAGTTTATCAATTAGGGTGTGCAGGGTGAATTTGGTTAAAAGCCAATTTGACATTTGCTCAGTACATTGTTTTCACTGAGGAAATGTACGAGTCTGCTGTTAATGTTAACGCTGAGAATTTTCCCAAGGTTGCTGTTGACGCATATCCCACAGTGGTTATTGGGGTCAAATTTATCTCCACTTTTATGGATTGGGGTGATCTGTCCTTGGTTCCAAATATTTGGGAAGATGCCAGTGCTAAGGATGATGTTAAAGAGTTTAAGTATAGCCAGTTTGGAATTTGGGGTCTGTATATTTTATCCTTTCATTTAGGATACCATTAACACCACAGGCCTTTTTGGGTTGGAGGGTTTATATTTTGTCCTGTAGTTCATTCAATGTAATTGGAGAATCCAGTGGGTAGTCTTTAATAGCTGATTATAAGATTTGTATTTGATCTCTACCTCTCTCTTTCTCTCTAGCTCTGTCTGTGTGTGTGTGTGTCTCGCTCTGCTTGTGAGTGTATGTTTGCATTGTATGTAATGTTAATTATGCAGAAAAATATGTTGGCAGGACAAGGTAAGTATGTTTGTGCACATGGAAGTCAGTGATTTATGTTTACTATATGTTAATGAGGCAATATAAATGTGATGTGACTAAAATGTGACTAACATGAAAGGGCATTTATTTGACTAAAATGAAAGGGCATTTATTTGACTAACATGAAAGGGCATTTATTTGACTAACATGAAAGGGCATTTATTTGACTAAAATGAAAGGGCATTTATTTGACTAAAATGCCCACTGTTTGTCATTTTGTCAATAACTAGACTAAATCCTTATTCAATTGACAAAAATGTGACTAATACTTAATTATATTTTAGTCAAATTTACTAAGACTAGACAATCTAAAAAATAGTCAAAATTAACACTGGTGTGTATAGGAGGGTGGCACATGGGGATGCTGTGGGCTTTGTAACATCATACAACAGAACCTGTATGATTTAAAGCTGATTCTAAATTCAGGTAAAACAAAATGTATGGTATTTTCAAATGCCAGGCATATTACAAATCATGTAATTGCTCCATTGGCTGGACATACTATAGAGCAAGTTAAAGTGTACAAATATTTGGGTGTGTGGGTTGATGATAAGCTGAGCTTCACTGTGCATGTAGAGAACTTGATAAGGAAGCTCAAGCTGAAAATAGGATTTTATTACAGGCATAAGGCTTGTTTTTGTTTTGAGGCCAGGAAGGAGCTGGTACGATGTACATTACTGTTGGTTTTAGATTTTAGTGATGTTATATATATATGCAGGCCTACCCTGAGAGCACTTGATTCAGTGTATCATGCAGCCCTCAGGTTCATTACAAATCAGAAACGTCTAACACATCATTGTGATCTCTACAGCGCTGTTGGCTGGTCGTCATTGACCTTGCGTAGGCTTAAACACTGGTATACACTGATTTATAAGGCCATTTTGGGTAATATGCCATTTTATCTCTGTTCTTTTTTAGTCAGGTCAGTAAATAAATATAAATTACGGTCCCATTCTGATTTGCTTCTAACAGTACCAAAAATTAGAACAGGTCATGGTAGAAATAGTTTTAGTTACTTAGCACCATGGTCCTGGAATTCTCTCCTGAACATTTTAAAATGTAATGATCTAGTTTCATTGGTGGAGTTTAAACACTTGATTGATGCATATATCATAGAGTGTAATTGTTTTTAGGCCAGCTGTTTTTAGTCAAGAGGTTTGTGTTTTTAATGTAATATGTAATTGTTGTACAGTATGTGTGTTTATAGTTTTGTTTAATGTTGTGTTAGTGTATGTAAGTTGTTTTGTCTGAAACGTTGTTCCCCCTGCTGCTATGGGACCAGGTCTCTCTTGGAAAAGGGATATTATCTCAATGAGAACCTGTATAAATAAAGATAAAAGAAAAACAATCTGCATATGAAAGGGCCCTGTAGTTACTGGAGCCAGAGTCATCCCACCACTATTCTGTTCTGTTCCACAGCCACAGTCTCTCTATTAGACTGACTCATCTGTGACACTATCCCCTCAAATAGCATCTTACACTCAATCAGGAATGTGTTTGTGTGTGTGTGTGTGTGTTTGTGTGGATGCACCTGAGAGTGTGGACTCCTCGTTGCAAGTCTTGTCACTGTCTGCGTCCTCCTGTCCATCTGCGTTCTGGTGTGTGTGTTGCAAGCTGAGTTTGTGACACACCTCGAACGCCTGGCCCACCGTCCGCACAATACGCATGGCCTGGGACTGGAGAGAGGAGGAGTTGGGAGAGAGAAAGACCAAGAGAGAGAACATGACAATATAAAATCCATGTACACAAACAACAAGTGCGCAGTTAAAATTGGCAAAAAACATTGAAATGCACTTCCACGGGTCAGTGGGGTGAGACAGGGATGCAGCTCGATCCCCACTCTCTTGAACATATACATCAACAAATTAGGGCTAGGGCACTAGAACAGTCTGCAGCACCCGGCCTCACACTGCCAGAATCTGAAGTCAAATATCTACTGTTTGCTGATGATCTGGTGCTTCTGCCCCCAACCAAGGCGGGCCTACAGCAGCACCTAGATCTTCTGCTTAGATTCTGCCAGACCTGGGCCCTGACAGTAAATCTCAGTAAGACGAAAATAATAGTGTTCCAAAAAAGGTCCAGTTGCCAGGACCACAAATACAAATTCCATCTAGACACCGTTGCCCTTGAGCACACAAAAAACTAAATCTTCCTAGGCCTAAACATCAGCACCACAGATAACTTTCACAATGCTGTGAATGTAAAATGTAAAACAATAAATATGCACGCAGAGCAGAATTAGCACGCAGAGCAGAATTAGGCAGATACCAGCTAATTATCAAAATCCAGAAAAGAGACGTTATATTCTACTACCGTCTAAAAGGAAGCGATTCCCAAACTTTCCATAACAAAGCCATTACCTACAGCGAGATTAACCTAGAGAAGATTCACTTAAGCTAGCTGGCCCTGGGGCTCTGTTCACAAACACAAACAGACCCACAGAGACCCAGGACAGCAACAGCAACACAATTAGACCCAACCAAATCATGAGAAAACAAAAAGATAATTACTTGACAGATTGGAAAGAATTTACCAAAAAAAACAGAGCAAACTGGAACGATATTTTGACCTAAACAGACAGTACACAGTGGAAGAAAACCTGACCATTGTGACTGACACAAAATTAAGGAAAGCTTTGACTATTTACAGACTCCGTGAGCATAGCCTTGCCATGGAGTCGGACCGCCGTAGGCAGACCTGGCTCTCAAGAGAAGACAGGCTATGTGCACACTGCCCCAAAAAATTAGCTGAGCAGCCTTTCAGTTTATGTCGATATAGGACTCGTTTTACTGTCGTCATGTCACGTTCGTTATAACGAAGAGACCAAGGCGCAGCATGATATGAATACATTCCTCTTTAATGAAAGAGAACACTGAACAAACTATACAAAGCAACAAAATGAACATGAAGCTATATATAACGAGTGCTGACATGCAACTAACCATCTAACCACCTAATACCAAAACCCCATAGATATACAAAAAACCCTAGACAAGACAAAAACACACATACCACCCTCGTCACACCCTGACCTAACCAAAATAATAAAGAAAACAAAGATAACTAAGGTCTGGGCGTGACAGGTCATAGATACTTTTGTACCTAAATCCACCAGCATCTTCACAAGGTCCTTTGCTGCTGTTCTGTGATTGATTTGCACTTTTCGCACCAAAGTATGTTCATCTCTAGGAGACAGAACGCGTCTCCTTCCTGAGCGGTATGACTGCTGTGTGGTCCCATGGTGTTTATACTTGCGTACTATTATTTGTACAGATGAATGTGGTACCTTCAGGCGTTTGGAAATTGCTTCCAAGGATGAATCAGACTTGTGGAGGTCTAAAATTTTTTTTCTGAGGTCTTGACTAATTTCTTTGGATTTTCCCATGATGTCAAGCAAAGAGGCACTGAGTTTGAAGGTAGGCCTTGAAATACATCCACAGGTACACCTCCAATTGACTCAAATGATGTCAATTAGCCTATCAGAAACTCTAAAGCCATGACATAATTTTCTGGAATGTTCCAAGCTGTTTAAAGGCACAGTCAACTTCGTGTATGTAAACTTCTGACCCACTGGAATTGTGATACAGTGAATTATAAGTGAAATAATCTCTTTGTAAACAATTGTTGGAAAAATGACTAACCGACTTGCCAAAACTATAGTTTATTAACCAGAAACTAGTTTTAATGACTCCAATCTAAGTGTATGTAAACTTCCAACTGTATAAACACGTCAATATTCACAATGCCGCGGGCCAGACGGAGTACCAGGACTTGTACTCAAATCATGCGCAGTGCAACTTGCAAGTGTCTTCACTGACATTTTCAACCTCTCTGACAGAGTCTGCAATACCTACATGTTTCAAGCAGACCACCATATTCCCTGTGCCCAAGGAAGCGAAGGTAACCTTCCTATATGATTATCACTGTGTAGCATTCACTTTGGTAGCCTTGAAGTGCTTTGAAAGGCTTGTCATTGCACACATCAACGGCATCATTCTGGATACACTAGACCCACTCCAATTCGAGTACCGCCCCAATAGATCCACAGATGACGCAATCTCAATCGCACTTCACACTGAACTTTCCCATCTGGACAATTCTCATTCCCATTCTGGAAAATTCCCATTCCCATACTCACCTATGTGAGAATTCTGTTCATTGGCTACAGCTCAGCGTTCAACACCAAAGTGCCCACAAAGCATCACAAAGCTAAGGACTCTGGGACTAAACATCTCCCTCTGCAACTGGATCCTGGACTTCCTGACTGGCCCCCCCAGGTGGTAAGGGTAGGCAACAACATGTCTGTCATGCTGATCCTCAACATTGGGACCCCTCAGTGGTGCGTGCTTAGTCCCCTCCTGTACTCCCTGTTCACCCGCGACTGCATGGCCAAACATGACTGCAACATTAAGTTTGCTAACGACACAACAGTGGTAGGCCTGATTACCGACAACGACGAGACAGCCTATGTGGAAGAGGTCAGAAACCTGGCACTATGGTGCCAGGAAAACAACCTGTCCCTCAATGTGAGCAAGACAAAGGAGATGATCGTGGACTACAGGAAAAGGCGTCCGAACGGGCCCCTATTAACATTGGCGGGGCTGTAGTGGAGCGGGTTGAGATTTTCAAGTTCCTTGGTGTCCACATCACCAACAAACTATCATGGTCCAAACACACCAAGACAGCCGCGAAGAGGGCACGACAACACCTTTTCCCCCTCAGGAGACTGAAAATATTTGAAATGGGATCCTCAAAAAGTTCTACAGCTGCACCATTGAGAACTGCTCGGCATCTGACCGTAAGACGCTACAGAGAGTAGTTTGTACAGCCCAGTACATTACTGGGGCCAAGCTTCCTGCCATCCAGGACTTATATACTAGGCGGTGTCAGAGGAAAGCCCAAAAAACTGTCAAAGACTCTAGGCACCCAAGTCATGGACTGTTCTCTCTGGTACCGCACTTGCAAGCAGTACCGGAGTGCCAAGTCTAGGACCAAAAGATCCTTAACGTCCAACAGACACGTGACAAGGTTCATCCGTCTACAAGAGCAACACGTGCAAAACGACTATGCTAAACTTGCCACGGTTTTGAAAATAGAATTCAGTGGTTCTGCGACTCGCAAACACGATAGCTCGTTGGCTAACAATATCAGACAAGCTCGAAATGAACATCCACAAGCCTACTATCACCGGCTTCGTTCAGCTTACTTTGGTATGCTCACTGAAACCGGAATGGAAGATCTATTACCATTTAAACAACTGCTCATATCAAACATGTCTCCCAACTTCATTAACTACTTGGGCCCTACTGCTCACGTTGGGTGGCCAATCTCGACGCTCCGTGAACTTGCAAGCACCGCTTTTGAGGCATCAAAAGCAAGCCGGGCTAAGAGCCCAGACACCTCGACTTTCGAGCTTAGGCGGGAACCATCACTCGAATTGGAAGGTGCTGCATCGGGGACATGTGGGGTAAAATATGACGATCAAAGGGGGTGGCAAGGGCAACAAAGTGCTCAACAATTATCTAAACGCTAACCAAAATTATCTAGAAGCTCTGAATAGAGATGTACTGCATCGTAAGAAATCTGAGAAGGATGACAAGGATAAGTCATCATGACTAGGCGTAAAATCGTTGGAAACCAAGTCCGCTGAAACTCATGCAATTCCAGAGGATGCAAACATTTCCATTACCCCCGTCCCCACTCAAATCCCTGTCCAGGAACCACTCATTCTAGACACAAGCCCGCAGGTTTTGTCTACAGACTTGGATACGGATGTGGAGATGCACAAGATAAGCAGCTTTACAACAGATGATTCCTCTCCCATTCCGATAGAGGACCCACCTGGTCTCGTAGGTGACTTATCTGTCTTGGAAATCGACACAGATTACAAACCGCTCCGTTCTCCCAACCCACTCCATTTTGTTGGGATATGATGAGAAAAACCAACTCGAACAGGCCATACCTGTAGGACTGTTTGACCTGTCACGCTCTGATAGATTTGGGTTTGACAATTTCCCTCATATCCGAAACCTTGCTGGATGAACTAAAAAGGGCAGTGGACAATGCAAAACATTGGTTGAAAACGGAACAATGCGTTATGAATCTTCAATGTTTCACTCAAGCTACCTAGCTCCTATCCAAACTTCGAAAGCGTATCACTGATCCACCCCGTGTATGTGACTAGCATCGAAATTGAACAGATGCTGATTGGGATCGATTTAATTGACATAGCACCCCTGCAACGCAAGGGCGTGTCTCACCCCTGGAGCTTGATCCAGATCGACTGGGTCGGCCCAGTTGCCAGGTCAGCCAGAGGCAACAAGTATCTCCTCACAGTGACTTGCGCATTCAAAAAGTGGGTGGAGTGCCTGCCGGCGACCAATGACACGGCGGAAACCACGGCCGTTCTTTTGCTAAACCATGTTTTCAGTCGTTTCGGCCTGCCAGGGAACCGATGGTTGGTCAACACCCCGTTCGCGTCCGCCACTATGACTTACGAACGCCATGACTCCATCACCCAATTGAACCTCCCCAACCAGACTGTTTTTGTTAAGGTACCAGAGGGGGCGATTATTCACATAGACAACTTCGCTCTCTATACCAACTTCCCGATGACAGGATAGACACAGAGATTGAAATGCTGGACGCTTTCACTAAATGTTCCCTTGAGTTACCACAAGCCATTCACAACCAAATCCAGTACGAGGGACCCATGACTGTTGATCTTAGTGTACGGGATGAGGCACTTTTAGCTGACTACAGACCGAAAGATTGGTCTGTCGCCCGCTCTTGGACGATGCCGGACAGTATCCTGACTGTTACCTTGATCCTTGGTCTTATTTCCCTTGGCGTGTGCACCTACTACGTACACAGGCGCACACGTGCAATGGAAGACCTAATGAGGTCTTATACTAGGATCACCCGTGGGACAGAAGCGATTGTGATTTTTGGAAAGTTGGCAATAGATCCTGAAACCCCCTTAGGGGGCCCAGTCCCAGCCTCCTCTCTTGAACTAATTAGGTCAGCCCAGTAATCTGCCCAATGTAAGCTTTGGTCTTCAGGGGCCAACTTTTTGCAAGTGCCTTAACTACCCACCTGCAAGTAGGATTACCCTAGACATGACATTAGAGACAATGCCATGAGAGAGTTATTTAGCCAAGACCTTGGACATATATATAGTCCAAATGAGATGATTAAGGTGTGGTAGGCACATTTTGTATACTTTTATGTTTTTATTCCATTATTTTTCGTTTCATTTCCTTTGACACTTAGGAAGCAGTAGAGCCCAATGCCGCTCGTTTGGGGAGGAAATGTAATGATGTATTGCCTGAGTGTTGTGCGTTATTAACGTCTGCCAAGTTACTGCCTAGGTCCACTAGCCGGGACAATTGGACGACGGGCCGGAACACAGAGCCGCTGCCGGAACTCCCATGTCCATTCTGGTGGTGGTCCGCGGCTTGCGGAAATCCTACCAGGGTGAACCACCAAGGGGGGGGGGGGGGGGGGGGGGACTGCTATGATGATCCACAAACCAGGACATCTGATGGTCATTCTTATGGTGGGTTGCAACATCCAGAATCATTCCAAGTTGAACCTACCAGAGGGGGACTGTCCTGATCAGGTCAGGTTACAGGAGACCACAACCCTACAGATTATCTACAGATTATATATCTTATCTCTCAACCACAACAGAGGAAGAGAGGTATAGTGGTCTGAAGATGTGGAGGGTTTTATGACCCCTCACGCCCCTGGTAAATCTCAGGCCACAGACAAATTACTTTGTCCTGTTACTATGGAGAACCAGCCTCAGAATATTAAACATGAACTAAAGGGACTTTGGAACAATGGTTTTCATCAGCCACAATGGTGGTCATGACGATAGATGGAATATGAAAATGTATTGTTCTGTTATTAAAGGTTAATAGATAAATAATAAAACATTGTAATGTGAAGGGTTTTCCTAGTATATGTTTGATGTTTATACATTGTACGTTGTATGGAAAATATCCAAATCAAAGAGAATGTTTTGGGAAAGATTAAATGTTAAGTTAGTTGTCTAAAATTGGATTTGAGTAAAATCTGGACCTTGCCTCATTAACTTGGTACGCCCAGAGAATTGCCCTAAAGGCAGCTACGCCCACTTCTGACCCAAGGGTATAAAACCTCTGAGTATAGAATTTACAGCAGGACTATGTGACCCCAGCTGCAGCAAGGTCTAAAAAAAGTTAACGAACCCAGAACGCAACGCAAGTTTGAGGACAAAATAATCATTTTCTACCCAAGCTACGGATGAGTAGCTGTGTCTAATCGGGTGAATTCAAGTCGAACCACCTAGCCTCCATCTCCCATCGAATCGTGGTATCTAAAGGGTTTCATTCCTATGCTGTGAGCTCTGAGCTACAGAGCTGTCTGGCCTCAGAAGACCCCTTCCAGAGAAAAGGGTGAGGGAACAGACTCCTAAGACAAAAGGGACACTGACACCGGGAGGACAAGCAGGGAGGTGCGCAGGAGAAGTGCATCATCGAACAGCGGAACGGTCCACGCAGAGAATCCTCGGAGATCATCCCACGTAATTACATCATTATATTCTGACCCATAAGAGCGGCAGTTTGGGGCAAGGCTAGGGTTAGAATAGCATAGCTGACAAATTCACCCAAATGTATATTTATCTTGTGTACTTTCTTTTTTCTCTCCGTCTTTTGAAATTCCCATTGTAGGTAACACGCGCCATAGTGTGTTTTCCCGTTATACTAAGTTCTAATCAATAGCCTATAATGTGTTTTGTCTATGTGTATCTTTTACCATCATTTTAGCTTTTTAGTAAATAAATATTCAACTAAGATTGGTGTGGTACGAACTCATTGGTGAGACCCGGGTCCGTGCAGATTTACGGGCTATACGACGTTCAGAACGAGATTGTTAGAGGCAACTGGTTAATTAGCGTCTGTTGTAAAATCGATATTCTGATATTCTTTGAGTTAATTTGGGAAATAGAAACAATAAAAACTAGTTTTCCCATGGTTCCCCAGGTTAATGAGTTAATAATTGCTTATTCAGTTAATCACGCAATTAGAAACTTTAATCATTCGACGAACAACAGTCGTCACATTAACTAAAACAACGTCACGACACAGCCCTCATCCTCTTCTTGTGTTCTATGAGTCTTTGAGGATGAACTAATAAGTAATGTCGGCTCACATAATTTATTTGGAACTTAAACAGATTGATGAGTTATTTGCATGGGGTCAAATAGAATCTGTGTTAGCCAACCGCTGGCTCAGTCTTTTTATTTTTTTATTTCACCTTTATTTAACCAGGTAGGCCAGTTGAGAACAAGTTCTCATTTACAACTGCGACCTGGCCAAAATAAAGCAAAGCAGTGCGACAAAAACAACAACACAGAGTTACACATAAACAAACGTAGTCAATAACACAATAGAAAAGACAAATTGAAAAATCTATGTACAGTGTGTGCAAATGTAGAAGAGTAGGGAGGTAGGCAATAAATAGGCCATAGAGGCGAAATAATTAAAATGTAGCATTAATACTGGAGTGATAGATGTGCAAGTGCATCCATCACGCAGTCTCTTGGGTGATGGATGCCCAAAGTTATACCTCTTGGCAGAGAGAGTGGCAACAGGCAATTGATGGGAGGGATATCTCTCACACACACACACACACACACACACACACACACACACACACACACACACACACACACACACACACACACACACACACACACACACACACACACACACACACACGGCAGTCTCCCCTTGATCCAGGCCTCTGGTCTCTAATGGGTATTCCCTGCAGGTCTCCCCTTCAATTAACTGTCTGTGATGGAGACAGCCTCGTTAATTACAGTGTGATGAAGACACAACCATTATGAAACCAGGATGGCGCCGGAAGAGAAGGCTGCTGTTTTAGGGGTTCCCAACCAATTGTGCTATTGTGTGTGTTTTTTTGCATTATTTGTAACTTATTTTGTACATAATGTTTCTGCCACCATCTCTTATGACCGAAAAGAGCTTCTGGATATCAGGACAGCGATTACTCACCTCGTACTGGACAAAAAAAAAATGATTTAACGAGTCAGATGCGAAGGATTTACTTCAGAAACGCGACAAGGCCCAAATCCCCGTCATTCACATGAATTAGAGACAGAGATATCGGGGACGTAGGTCTGGGTGCCTTGTAAGGATCCGAAGGCAAGTGAGTAATATTAGCCAACGTGCAATCATTGGACAACAAAATGTATGAGCTCCGATCAAGACTATTCTACCAAAGGGACATTAAAAACTGTAATATCTTATGTTTCACCGAGTCATGGCTGAATGACGACATGAATAACATATAGCTGGCTGGGTTTTCGGTCCATTGGCAGGATAGAACAGCTGCCTCCGGTAAGACAAGGTATGGCGGTCTGTGTCTATTTGTAAATAACAACTGGTGCACTATATCTAATTTTAAGGAAGTCTTGAGGTTTTGCTTGCCTGAGGTAGAGTATCTCATGATAAGCTGTAGACCACACTATTTACCAAGAGAGTTTTCTTCTATATTTCTCGTAGCTGTCTATTTACCACCACATGATAATGGCGTCAGAGGTGAGGGCTGTCGTCTTATCGGCTCTTAACCAACCACGCTATTTTGTTTGTTTTTTCGCGTTGTTTGTAACTTGCTTTGTAAAATATGTTGCTGCTACCGTCTCTTATGACTGAAAAGAGCATCTGGACATCAGAACTGGGATTACTCACCTCAAATTGGATGAAGAGTTCTTCTTCAATGAGTCGAACGCGAGGGATATACTACAGACACCTGACCAGGCCCAAATCCCTGTGATTTGCTGGAAAATGAAACATAGATTTCGCGGAAAGAGATCAGGATGCCTTATGAGGATCAGGAGATGAGTGGCTAATCTAATTTTGTCTTCTATTCTGATAGCTAATGTTCAATCGCTGGAAAATAAATGGGACGAACTGAAAGCACGAATATCTTACCAACGGGACATTAAAAATGGTAATATCTTATGTTTCACAGAGTCGTGGCTGAATGACGTTAAGAACATACAGCTGGCGGGTTATACAATCTACCAGCAAGACAGAACATCAGCCTCTGGTAAGACATGGGATGGGGGCCTATGCATATTTGTAAACAATAGCTGGTGCACGATATCTAAGGAAGTCTCAACATTTTGCTTGCCTGATGTAGAGTATCTCATGATAAGCTGTAGACCACACTATCTACGTAGTGCAACGATTCTCCTCTTCTTCTGACGAGAAGTAAGAGAGGTCGGACCAATGTGCAGCTTGGTAAGTGTCAATTTTAGTTTATTAAACTGAACACTAAAGAATAAAAAATAACAAAGTGAATGAACAAACGAAAACCGAAACAGTAATGAAATGTGAAACAAACATTACAACAGGAAACAATCACCCACAACTCAAAAGTGAAACCAGGCTTCCTAAGTATGGTTCTCAATCAGAGGCAACTGTCATTCGTTGTCCCTGATTGGGGGCCCCTCAGGGGTGCGTACTCAGTCCCCTCCTGTACTCCCGGTTCACTCATGATTGCATGGCCAAGTACAACTCCAACACCATCATTAAGTTTGACTTGTGGTGTGTGGCTTTGTTCACTGTACATCTGTGAATTCCTTTAAGAGACAAATAACTTTAACTTCAGCTTGAAACCAAAAGTACTCCCTATTCTCTCTGTCTCTCTCTTACACACATAATGGTTCTATGACTCGTTACAGCATAGCTAATCAAATCAAATCAAATTGTATTTGTCACATACACATGGTTAGCAGATGTTAATGCGAGTGTAGCGAAATGCTTGTGCTTCTAGTTCCGACAATGCAGTAATAACCAACGAGTAATCTAACTAACAATTCTAAAACTACTACCTTATACACACAAGTGTAAAGGGATAAAGAATATGTACATAAAGATATATGAATGAGTGATGGTACAGAGCGGCATAGGCAAGATGCAGTAGATGGTATCGAGTACAGTATATACACATTTATTTATTTCATTTATTTCACCTTTATTTAACCAGGTAGGCAAGTTGAGAACAAGTTCTCGTTTACAATTGCGACCTGGACAAGATAAAGCAAAGCAGTTCGACACATACAACGACACAGAGTTACACATGGAGTAAAACAAACATACAGTCAATAATACAGTATAAACAAGTCTATATACAATGTGAGCAAATGAGGTGAGATAAGGGAGGTAAAGGCAAAAAGGCCATGGTGGCAAAGTAGATACAATATAGCAAGTAAAACACTGGAATGGTAGATTTGCAATGGGAGAATGTGCAAAGTAGAAATAAAAATAATGGGGGTGCAAAGGAGCAAAATAAATAAATAAATTAAATACAGTAGGGAAAGAGGTAGTTGTTTGGGCTAAATTATAGGTGGGCTATGTACAGGTGCAGTAATCTGTGAGCTGCTCTGACAGTTGGTGCTTAAAGCTAGTGAGGGAGATAAGTGTTTCCAGTTTCAGAGATTTTTGTAGTTCGTTCCAGTCATTGGCAGCAGAGAACTGGAAGGAGAGGCGGCCAAAGAAAGAATTGGTTTTGGGGGTGACTAGAGAGATATACCTGCTGGAGCGTGTGCTACAGGTGGGAGATGCAATGGTGACCAGTGAGCTGAGATAAGGGGGGACTTTACCTAGCAGGGTCTTGTAGATGACATGGAGCCAGTGGGTTTGGCGACGAGTATGAAGCGAGGGCCAGCCAACGAGAGCGTACAGGTCGCAATGGTGGGTAGTATATGGGGCTTTGGTGACAAAACGGATTGCACTGTGATAGACTGTATCCAATTTGTTGAGTAGGGTATTGGAGGCTATTTTGTAAATGACATCGCCAAAGTCGAGGATTGGTAGGATGGTCAGTTTTACAAGGGTATGTTTGGCAGCATGAGTGAAGGATGCTTTGTTGCAAAATAGGAAGCCAATTCTAGATTTAACTTTGGATTGGAGATGTTTGATATGGGTCTGGAAGGAGAGTTTACAGTCTAACCAGACACCTAAGTATTTGTAGTTGTCCACGTATTCTAAGTCGGAGCCGTCCAGAGTAGTAATGTTGGACAGGCGGGTAGGTACAGGTAGCGATCGGTTGAAGAGCATGCATTTAGTTTTACTTGTATTTAAGAGCAATTGGAGGCCACGGAAGGAGAGTTGTATGGCATTGAAGCTTGCCTGGAGGGTTGTTAACACAGTGTCCAAAGAAGGGCCAGAAGTATACAGAATGGTGTCGTCTGCGTAGAGGTGGATCAGAGACTCACCAGCAGCAAGAGCGACCTCATTGATGTATACAGAGAAGAGAGTCGGTCCAATAATTGAACCCTGTGGCACCCCCATAGAGACTGCCAGAGGTCCGGACAGCAGACCCTCCGATTTGACACACTGAACTCTATCAGAGAAGTAGTTGGTGAACCAGGCGAGGCAATCATTTGAGAAACCAAGGCTGTCGAGTCTGCCGATGAGGATGTGGTGATTGACAGAGTCGAAAGCCTTGGCCAGATCAATGAATACGTGAGATGAGTATGTAAACAAAGTGGCATAGTTCAAAGTGGCTAGTGATACATGTATTACATAAGATGCAGTAGATGATATAGAGTACAGTATATACGTAGACATATGAGATGAATAATGTAGGGTATGTAAACATTATATTAAGTAGCATTGTTTAAGTGGCTAGTGATATATTTTACATCAATTCCCATTATTAAAGTGGCTGGAGTTGAGTCAGTGTGTTGGCAGCAGCCACTCAATGTTAGTGGTGGCTGTTTAACAATCTGATGGCCTTGAGATAGAAGCTGTTAGTGTGGCTGGGTAGAGTTATGTAGTGTGCGTGTACTGGGAGGTTTTAATATGTCAGGATACTGTTTAATACGTGCAGGTGGTGTTTTGGTACAGTACAGCCATCGGCCTACAGCACTTTTATAATATTACAGACACCCTCCAATGCACATTGCTTTGTGTCTCTCCATGCTAGAGTGACTGTGGATTAGAACACACACTTTCGCTCTCTCCCTCTCTCTTACACAAGCACGCAGGCAGGCAGGCATGCATGTGCGCACACATACACACACACAAACACACACACGCACACACATACACAAACACACACACCTACACACACGCTCAGGAAAAGTGCTTTCCATCTCAATGGCCTCGGGCCAGAGCTGCCCAAGTGAATGTCAGTGTATTTCACTCCCCGATCTCCCAGGACTAAGACTTTGTGTGTGTGTGTGTGTGTGTGTGTGTGTGTGTGTGTGTGTGTGTGTGTGTGTGTGTGTGTGTGTTTGTGTGTGTGTGTGTGTGTGTGTGCGGCATAGTTGATAGGGGGAGGGAGCGTGTGAGAGGGTTGTACAGGGCTGCTGCTATAGCCCCGTACAAAATGTACTCACACCACTGTCCCATAGACCTGCAAGCTATGCTCCACCCACCGTATAACAGACGCCGCACTACCCGCCTATGCACAGCCATGCCAGACCATGCTTTCACCCACCTAGTCACTAGAACACGCTCCCTGGACAGAAACGTCCTAAAACTGCTGTCCGTTAATGGAATAAACTTCCAGAGCACGTTATCGGTGACATCACAGTGGTCTTCAGGCCATCAAATGCCGAGTGCATAGACACCTCCTGACCACACCACCATCCTGAAACATGAACCCACTTACCACTTCCCCCTGACCGCTGAGCTGCAGTAAACCATATGATAGGGCGAATGGATTTGACTTCATATTTGATTTGGCTATTGTTCACAATTCCAACCAATAATTAAAACAAACTCAAATAAAGAGCTGGAGAGAAAGAGGGAGTGTGAATTTCTTCACTACCTTTAGCAATCATGACTGGACATTGCTCAGTCATGTAAATGGTACTGTGTAAACCATTATCATGCAAGAGAGGAAAGAGAGATAAAGTGTGTGTCTATCTCACCTTCTTCTTGGACTTGAAGACATTACAGCGGAAGACGTTATTCTGTCCATCTCTGGCGATGTAGCTGAAGATCTTCAGGTCCTGGGAGTCATGAGATACATAGAAGATCCTACAGGACAGAAACAGAGGAACTAGATAAACAACCAAAAGTTACCCTAGTGCTGAACCCTAACTTAAAATATGTTTGTGTTACTCAACCTCTCACGTAAATCTCCCATTTACATCAATGAAAGACAGTGAGTAATCACAAACTAGCTATCACAGTTTTTACAGAATAACTAGAGTACCAAACAAGTGTAATATAATTGTGTTGAATTGAGACCAGAGGCTACTTACATCATGACATGTACACTATATATACAAAAGTATGTGGACACCCTTTCCAATTAGTGGAACCCTGATTTTTCATCCACACCTGTTGCTGAGCACACAGCCATGCAATCTCCATAGACAAATATTGGCAGTAGAATGGCCTTACTGAAGAGCTCAGTGATTTTCAATGTGGCATCGTCATTGGATGCCACCTTTCCAACAAGTCAGTTAATCAAATGTCTGCCCTGCTAGAGCTGTACCGGTCAACTGTAAGTGCTGTTATTGTGAGGTGGAAATGTCTAGGAGCAACAACGGCTCAGCCGCAAAGTGGTAGGCCACACAAGATCACAGAACAGGACTGCTGAAGCGCATAGCGCGTAAATATTGTCTGTCCTCGGTGGCAACACTCACTACCTCTGAAGTGGTGAATCACGCCTCACCATCTGGCAGTCCGACGGACAAATCTGGGGTTGGCGGATGCCAGGTGTACGCTACCTGCCGCAATGCATTGTGCAAATTGTAAAGTTTGGTGGAGGAGGAATAATGGTCTGAGGCTGTATTCATGGTTCGGTCTAGGCCCCTTAGTTCCAGTGAAGGGAAATCTTAATGCTACAGCATACAATGACATTCTAGACAATTCTGTGTGTCCAACATTGTGGCAACAGTTTGGGGAAGGCCCTTTCCTGTTTCAGCATGACAATGCCCTCATGCACAAAGCATACAGAAATGGTTTGTTGAGATCAGTCTGGAAAAACTTCACTGACCTGCACAGAGCCCTGATCTCAACCTCATCGAACAACATTGGGATGAATTGGAAAGCCGACTGCGAGCCAGGCTTATCGCCCAACATCAGTGCCTGACCTCACTAATGATATTGTGGCTGAATTTAAGCAAGTTCCAACATCTAGTGGAAAGCTTTCCCAGAAGAGTGGCGGATGTTATAGCAGCAATGGGAGGACCAACTCCATATTAATGCCTATGATTTGGGAATGAGATATTCAACGAGATATTCTACTTTTGTAGTCATATACTGTATCTGTCCGATTCAACAACGACAGCCCAGTCAGACAGTCCCGTTCTCTGCTTTTTTCCCTAATTGCTCTTTAAATGATAAACGTCAATGAGTCCGAGGTAGAAAACATCACACACATTATCACATACACGAACACACAAACACCCCTTCTAGACAAATCAGAGGACAGCTCCCGCTGTGAGAGAACCTAAACACAACCTTTCAGAACTGTGTATGTCATGCCAACGGCCTTGCTGATATCCCCTAACTTCTTGGTGGCTCCAGTTTGTTATTTCCCTGCCTGCACTTCACTATGCCTCACCATGCAGACAGTGATATAGGTCCTGGTGTGGTGATTAGCACAGAGAGTGCAACAAAGACCAGGACAGCCAAAGCTATCCGGGATGACTCACACAAACAAACACACACACACACACACACACACACACACACACACACACACACACACACACACACACACACAGGCTTGGGCGGTATACCGTATACCGAGGTATTTGGAAAAAGCCATGGGATGTTTTTTTAATATTGTCAATACCGTTGAAACTATGTATATGTAAATGTAAATCATTGTCGCTACTTTATAAGTAAATACCTGCAATCAACTTGTGCAATATGTTAGGAGATAAAGCAGATCTCGTTCTTCATTTCACCTGTTCCATTATATTTCATCATGAAGCTTACCGGTAGTCCCCAATCACATGGTGTTTGATTACAAGCACACAACGAAGAAATAACGGAACCTTGCGAGTCCCTCAGTGTTGTGCAGCACACCCTAGGTGATTTACTGTGGTTCGAGTATGGAATTCACAACTACATTTTTGTTAGCTAGATATCATATAACTATTAAGTTAACTGTCTAAAATGTGCTAAATGCTCTGCAGTTTTGCATTTGGTTTGCTTGGTAACTTAATAGATTTCTGGCGGGTTAGCTTCTTGCAAAATCAAGCTTCTCTTGGTAACAGCAGAGAATCCCCTCCTGGATCAAGAGCCTTTCTGTCCAATTTATATATTGTGTGTGCAGCAAACTATGAGTAGTATTTTTTTGTTACTTGTATAACTTTATAAGCTGGGATGTCTGTTCTGCAAAACAAATAGCACCCCTTGTGCTCAGTGCCGGTATCACTGAATATACTGGGATGGCACAGGGTCGATATGGTATGACAATCTGGATGCACGCACACACACACACACACACACACACACACACACACACACACACACACACACACACACACACACACACACACCACTTTTAATAGCGGAGCAGGTTGATATGGTGAAATGTCATAGTAATTTAGTGATGTGCCTTTGTTTACCCTTTGTTTATATCTGCTATGAAATATACTGCAGATAAACCAGCTGCTAAGAGGCTCTGAAGGCCACAGTACTCTCTCATCACACACACACACACACACACACACACACACACGCTCTGAGAGATACAGTAACTTATAGTAACCAAATTGTATCAATATTTTCCCCTCTATCCTGCCAGATAGAGCTGTATGTGTGTTTGTGTGTGTCCAGACAGATTCGACTGTAATTAGCGCAGACAGCAGAGGAAAGATGGCAGCCAACATGGAGCATATCAGCATCATGATCTCTTAGCATTCATTACAGGATATGACTATAACCACAGACAGACAACACTGTGAGGCCATCACAATATCTTACAGACAGGATATTACAACTTGTTTTAACCTGTTCTTATCCTCTGGAAAAGCATAAAATCAAATCATAAAAGATTCAGATGAACTTTTACTACATAGTTGGTTACAATATCTAAAGTATAGAAGAACATCATGAAAGATGGATGTGAACTAAAGTTAAAAATGGTTGTTTTGGTCTCTTTTAGTCCCCTGTCAAGATAACATGTGAATGTAAATACGTTTCACATCTGGTGATGGGGTCCGAGTCAGCCCACAGTCTGACTCCATACGCTGGCAGTGGAGCATAAACTACTGTAGTGCTCTTACTTTAAAACACCTAAGAATATCTGTTTTTAAACTTATGCTCTTAGTGCAGAATGGCTATGAATATCTGCTTGTTTTTGTTTGTCTGCGCATGATTTGTGCTATGAATATCTGTTCTTAAGGCCTGCTTTGTTTTGATCACTCTGACCTGTACAGAATATATTTTGTTTATATACACACACACACACACACACACACACACACACACACACACACACACATACACACACACACACACACACACACACACACACACACACACCTCCCTCCATCCCGTGCACAGTCATGGAATATTATAGAGGCTTAGAAAAGTAAAGCCTGCTAAGTGACCCCTGTAGACAGATGGACACGACAGGAATGAGGGAGAGAGCGAGTGTGTAGTACAGTACTGCTCTCACACTACTCCATCTCCGTGTCAAACACAAACACAACCAGAGATAAACATACCCTGCAAGAACACATCTCTATCATCATCTATCATCCTCCTCTGTTTGCTGTCCTTCACTCTGAAGAGGTGGAGCCAGCGGTGGTGTGTGTGTGTGTGTGTGTGTACAATACAGCCCCCCCATGCCTAATTGACTAGCAGCTTGTGTTGAGGTTTATACTGTATCCTGTCAGAGCTGGAATGAGCTGATTGTGACTCAATACACTTCATGGGGATAACAATTACAATGTGGGTGTGTGTGTGGAAGGTTATATTGAGCAGAATAACAGCTCAATGATGGCGCTCAACAGAGAAATGCATCCTATTCCATTAAGCAACAACAAAGACAAACCTCCCACTGCACTAATTCATCCTCTGGGAGGCAAACACATGCTCACACAATATGGAGATGTTAGTAGAGTAATGTCATGTCATAGAGAGGACTGCTTGTAGGAGACATAACACTGCATAGCCCAGGGTTGGTCAGTTTTAGGCTTTTGGTCCAGCAAATCAAAGCCCCTTCTCCTAATAGTCCTTATCATATTCTATTACATAGCTATTCTCAGATGTCTCAAATCTCTCCTCACATTGACTGATATCAGATGAAGGTTACAAGGGCTATGGAGATCGCATAAAGCGCAACAACTTACGGTAAATTGTGTGTGTGTTTTCTGTGTGTGTTGGTGTATGTGTGGAGCTTGCCTAGTTAAATAAAGGTTCAATATTTTTTATTTTTGTATAAATAAATAAAAAATGTGTGGCGCTCCATTTTTCTCCTGCAACTCAACCACATGATTTCTGTCTGTCTGTCTGTCTGTCTGTCTGTCTGTCTGTCTGTCTGTCTGTCTGTCTGTCTGTCTGTCTGTCTGTCTGTCTGTCTGTCTGTCTGTCTGTCTGTCTGTCTGTCTGTCTGTCTGTCTGTCTGTCTGTCTGTCTGTCTGTCTGTCTAACTGTCTGTCTAAAAAAAGCCAGATAAAGAAGTAAGAAGATCAGATAAAGAGGAAAGGCCTTGTGTGGCACACATTAGATCCCCAAGCCTCTAGTCCCAAACCAGCTTCTGTAGATGAGACTGGCTTGCTCGCTGTAGAATGTGATCAGAGCTTTGAGAGTGACTCCAAGGTCATCCATGGAGCTCTGCTTATATGAGAGAGAGAGAGAGAGAGAGAGAGAGAGAGAGAGAGAGAGAGAGAGAGAGAGAGAATTGGCATGGCACTAGAAAAGTCTGCAGCACCCGGCCTCACCCTA
This sequence comes from Oncorhynchus mykiss, assembly GCF_013265735.2. Lineage (NCBI taxonomy): Eukaryota > Metazoa > Chordata > Actinopteri > Salmoniformes > Salmonidae > Oncorhynchus > Oncorhynchus mykiss. Next base: position 29,418,485 of record NC_050570.1, read on the forward strand.
CTAGAATCCGAAGTCAAATGTCTACTGTTTGCTGATGATCTGGTGCTTCTGTCACCAACCAAGGAGGGCCTACAGCAGCACCTAGATCTTCTGCACAGATTCTGTTAGACCTGGGCCCTGACAGTGAATCTCAGTAAGACCAAAATAATGGTGTTCCAAAAAAGGTCCAGTCGCCAGGACCACAACTATAAATTCCATCTAGACACTGTTGCCCTAGAGCACACAAAAAACTATACATACCTCGGCCTAAACATCAGCGCCACAGGTAACTTCCACAAAGCTGTGAACGATCTGAGAGACAAGGCAAGAAGGGCATTCTATGCCATCAAAAGGAACATAAATTTCAACATACCAATTAGGATCTGGCTAAAAATACTTGAATCAGTCATAGAGCCCATTGCCCTTTATGGTTGTGAGGTCTGGGGTCCGCTCACCAACCAAGAATTCACAAAATGGGACAAACACCACATTGAGACTCTGCATGCAGAATTCTGCAAAAATATCCTCCGTGTACAACGTAGAACATCAAATAATGCATGCAGAGCAGAATTAGGCCGATACCCACTAATTATCAAAATCCAGAAAAGAGCCGTTAAATTCTACAACCACCTAAAAGGAAGCGATTCCCAAACCTTCCATAACAAAGCCATAACCTACAGAGAGATGAACCTGGAGAAGAGTCCCCTAAGCAAGCTGGGGCTCTGTTCACAAACACAAACACACCCCACAGAGCCCCAGGACAACAGCACAATTAGACCCAACCAAATCATAAGAAAACAAAAAGATAATTACTTGACACATTGGAAAGAATTAACAACAGAGCAAAGTACAATGCTTTTTGGCCTTAAACAGAGAGTACACAGTGGCAGAATACCTGACCACTGTGACTGACCCAAACTTAAGGAAAGCTTTGACTATGTACAGACTCAGTGAGCATAGCCTTGCTATTGAGAAAGGCCGCCGTAGGCAGACATGGCTCTCAAGAGAAGACAGGCTATGTGCTCACTGCCCACAAAATGAGGTGGAAACTGAGCTGCACTTCCTAACCTCCTGCCCAATGTTTGACCATATTAGAGACACATATTTCCCTCAGATTACACAGATCAACAAAGAATTTTAAAAACAAATCCAATTTTGATAAACTCCCATATCTACTGGGTGAAATTCCACAGTGTGCCATCACAGCAGCAAGATTTGTGACCTGTTGCCACAAGAAAAGGGCAACCAGTGAAGAACAAACACCATTGTAAATACAACCCATATTTATGCTTATTTATTTTCCCTTGTGTACTTTAACCATTTGTACATTGTTACAACACTGTATATATATATATATATATATATACTATATGACATTTGTAATGTCTTTATTGTTTTGAAGCTTCTGTATGTGTAATGTTTACTGTTAATTTGTATTGTTTATTTCACTTTTGTATATTATCTACCTCACTTGCTTTGGCAATGTTAACACATGTTTCCCATGCCAATAAAGCCCCTTGAATTGAATTGGAGAGAGAGAGAGAGAGAGAGAGAGAGAGAGAGAGAGAGAGAGAGAAAACACGGTACTTAACAACTTGCTGGTGCAGAGGCACTGACAAAGCTGATATATGTTCTGTGGCTATTCCATTCTGTGTAACAGAGATACCATAAATTATGTTAGGTAAGTAAAACTGGGCTGTTAAGGTTCATGGACTCGAGGGATTTTTTAGAGTTTATCAGTTTCAGGGATTTTCAGATATAACCACAGCCATATTTCACAGCTCTCTGTATGTGCTCCAAATGACACTTAAAATAAGATTTTCTCAAAAACCTTTGTATATTGTCCCATACGATAATCTATTATGATACTAGAATATATGTCTGCCAATAGCTGTTACGGTGAGTGAATGAGGACCCAAAAGCGAATTAACTTAAACAGAGCTTCTTTAATTACCAAACATAGGTAGGCTCAGACGGACCGGCAGATTCCGACAGGACAAGACAAGGTTACAGCAAACATGACGACAGTCTGGTTCAGGCATGAAACACAACAAACAAGAATCCGACAAAGACAGGAGCAGAAACAGAGAGAGATATAGGGACCTAATCAGAGGGAAAAAGGGAACAGGTGGGAAAAGGGGTGACGAGGTGGTTAGGAGGAGACAAGGCACAGCTGGGGGAAAGAGGGGGAGAAAAGGTAACCTAACAACGACCAGCAGAGGGAGACAGGGTGAAAGGAAAGGACAGAGACAAGACACAACATGACAGTACATGACAGTACCCCCCCACTCACCGAGCGCCTCCTGGCGCACTCGAGGAGGAAACCTGGCGGCAACGGAGGAAATCCTCGATCAGCGCACGGTCCAGCACGTCCCGAGAGGGAACCCAACTCCTCTCCTCAGGACCGTACCCCTCCCAATCTACGAGGTACTGGTGACCACGGCCCCGAGGACGCATGTCCAAAATTCTACGGACCCTGTAGATGGGTGCGCCCTCGACAAGGATGGGGGGGGGGGGGGGGGGGAAGACGAGCGGGGGCGCGAAGGACGGGCTTGATGCAGGAGACATGGAAGACCGGGTGGACGCGACGAAGGTATCGCGGAAGAAGAAGTCGAACTGCGACAGGATTAATGACCCGAGAAATACGGAACGGACCAATGAACCGCGGGGTCAACTTGCGAGAAGCCGTCTTAAGGGGAAGGTTCTGAGTGGAGAGCCAAACTCTCTGACCGCGACAATATCTAGGACTCTTAGTTCTACGCTTATTAGCAGCCCTCACAGTCTGCGTCCTATAACGGCAAAGTGCAGACCTGACCCTCTTCCAGGTGCGCTCGCAACGTTGGACAAAAGCCTGAGCGGAGGGGACGCTGGACTCGGCGAACTGAGATGAGAACAGCGGAGGCTGGTACCCGAGGCTACTCTGAAAAGGAGATAGCCCGGTCGCAGACGAAGGAAGCGAGTTGTGGGCGTATTCTGCCCAGGGGAGCTGTTCTGACCAAGACGCAGGGTTGCGAAAAGAAAGACTGCGTAAGATGCGACCAATAGTCTGATTGGCCCGTTCTGCTTGACCGTTAGACTGGGGGTGAAAGCCGGAAGAGAGACTGACGGAAGCCCCAATCAAACGGCAAAACTCCCTCCAAAATTGAGACGTGAATTGCGGACCTCTGTCCGAAACGACGTCTGACGGAAGGCTTTAGCAGAAGGAAGCTTAGCAAGGGGAATGAAATGAGCCGCCTTAGAGAACCTATCGACAACCGTAAGAATAACAGTCTTCCCCGCTGACGAAGGCAGTCCGGTGACAAAATCTAAGGCGATGTGAGACCACGGTCGAGAGGGAATAGGAAGCGGCCTGAGACGGCCGGCAGGAGGAGAGTTACCGGACTTAGTCTGCGCGCAGACCGAACAAGCAGCCACGAAACGACGCGTGTCATGCTCCCGGGTGGGCCACCAAAAACGCTGGCGAATGGAAGCAAGCGTACCCCGAACGCCAGGGTGGCCGGCTAACTTGGCAGAGTGAGCCCACTGAAGAACGGCCAGACGAGTAGGAACGGGAACGAAAAGAAGGTTCCTAGGACAAGCGCGCGGCGACGGAGTGTGAGTGAGCGCTTGCTTTACCTGCCTCTCAATTCCCCAGACAGTCAACCCGACAACACGCCCCTCAGGGAGAATCCCCTCGGGGTCAGTGGAGGCTACTGAAGAACTGAAGAGACGAGACAAAGCATCAGGCTTGGTGTTCTTAGAGCCCGGACGATAAGAAATCACGAACTCGAAACGAGCGAAAAACAGCGCCCAACGCGCCTGACGCGCATTAAGTCGTTTGGCAGAACGGATGTACTCAAGGTTCCTATGGTCAGTCCAAACGACAAAAGGAACGGTCGCCCCCTCCAACCACTGTCGCCATTCGCCTAGGGCTAACCGGATGGCGAGCAGTTCGCGGTTACCCACATCATAGTTACGTTCCGACGGCGACAGGCGATGAGAAAAATACGCGCATGGGTGGACCTTGTCGTCAGAGAGGGAGCGCTGAGAAAGAATGGCTCCCACGCCCACCTCTGACGCGTCAACCTCGACAACGAACTGTCTAGAGACGTCAGGTGTAACAAGGATAGGAGCGGATGTAAAACGATTCTTGAGGAGATCAAAAGCTCCCTGGGCGGAAACGGACCACTTAAAGCACGTCTTGACAGAAGTAAGGGCTGTGAGAGGAGCTGCCACCTGACCGAAATTACGGATGAAACGACGATAGAAGTTCGCGAAGCCGAGAAAGCGCTGCAGCTCGACGCGTGACTTAGGGACGGGCCAATCAATGACAGCTTGGACCTTAGCGGGATCCATCTTAATGCCTTCAGCGGAAATAACAGAACCGAGAAATGTGACGGAGGAGGCATGAAAAGTGCACTTCTCAGCCTTCACAAAAAGACAATTCTCTAAAAGGCGCTGGAGGACACGTCGAACGTGCTGAACATGAATCTGGAGTGACGGTGAAAAAATCAGGATATCGTCAAGGTAAACGAAAACAAAGATGTTCAGCATGTCTCTCAGGACATCATTGACTAATGCCTGAAAGACAGCTGGAGCGTTAGCGAGGCCGAAAGGAAGAACCCGGTATTCAAAGTGCCCTAACGGAGTGTTAAACGCCGTCTTCCACTCGTCCCCCTCCCTGATGCGCACGAGATGGTAAGCGTTACGAAGGTCCAACTTAGTGAAAAACCTGGCTCCCTGCAGGATCTCGAAGGCTGAAGACATAAGAGGAAGCGGATAACGATTCTTCACTGTTATGTCATTCAGCCCTCGATAATCTATGCAGGGGCGCAGAGACCCGTCCTTCTTCTTGACAAAAAAAAACCCCGCTCCGGCGGGAGAGGAGGAGGGGACTATGGTACCGGCGTCAAGAGCTACAGACAAATAATCTTCGAGAGCCTTACGTTCGGGAGCCGACAGAGAGTATAGTCTACCCCGGGGGGGGTGGTTCCCGGAAGGAGATCAATACTACAATCATACGACCGGTGTGGAGGAAGAGAGGTGGCCCTGGACCGACTGAACACCGTGCGCAGATCGTGATATTCCTCCGGCACCCCTGTCAAATCACCAGGCTCCTCCTGTGAAGAAGAGACAGAGGAAACAGGAGGGATAGCAGACATTAAACATTTCACATGACAAGAGACGTTCCAGGAGAGGATAGAATTACTAGACCAATTAATGGAAGGATTATGACAAACTAGCCAGGGATGGCCCAAAACAACAGGTGTAAAAGGTGAACGAAAAATTAAAAAAGAAATGGTTTCACTATGATTACCAGAAACAGTGAGGGTTAAAGGTAGCGTCTCACACTGAATCCTGGGGAGAGGACTACCATCCAGGGCGAACAAGGCCGTGGGCTCCTTTAACTGTCTGAGAGGAATGTCATGTTCCCGAGCCCAGGTCTCGTCCATAAAACAGCCCTCCGCCCCAGAGTCTATTAAGGCACTGCAGGAAGCTGACGAACCGGTCCAGCGTAGATGGACCGACAAGGTAGTGCAGGATCTTGAAGGAGAGACAGGAGTAGTAGCGCTCACCAGTAGCCCTCCGCTTACTGACGAGCTCTGGCCTTTTACTGGACATGAAGTGACAAAATGACCAGCGGAACCGCAATAGAGACAGAGGCGGTTGGTGATTCTCCGTTCCCTCTCCTTAGTCGAGATGCGGATACCTCCCAGCTGCATGGGCTCAGCACCCGAGCTGGCAGAGGAAGATGGTAGTGATGCGGAGAGGGGGGCAACGGAGAACGCGAGCTCCTTTCCACGAGCTCGGTGACGAAGATCAACCCGTCGCTCAATGCGAATAGCGAGTTCAATCAAGGAATCCACGCTGGAAGGAACCTCCCGGGAGAGAATCTCATCCTTTACCTCTGCGCGGAGACCCTCCAGAAAACGAGCGAGCAAAGCCGGCTCGTTCCAGCCACTGGAGAGAGCAAGAGTGCGAAACTCAATAGAGTAGTCTGTTATGGATCGATTACCTTGACATAGGGAAGACAGGGCCCTGGAAGCCTCCTCCCCAAAAACAGATCGATCAAAAACCCGTATCATCTCCTCCTTAAAGTCCTGATACTGGTTAGTACACTCAGCCCTTGCCTCCCAGATTGCCGTGCCCCACTCACGAGCCCGTCCAATAAGGAGAGATATGACGTAGGCGACACGAGCAGTGCTCCTGGAGTAAGTGTTGGGCTGGAGAGAAAACACAATATCACACTGGGTGAGGAACGAGCGGCATTCAGTGGGCTCCCCAGAGTAACACGGCGGGTTATTGATTCTGGGCTCCGGAGATTCGAAAGCCCTGGAAGTGGCCGGTGGATCGAGGCGGAGATGGTGAACCTGTTCTGTGAGGTTGGAGACTTGGGTGGCCAGGGTCTCAACGGCATGTCGAGCAGCAGACCCTTCCTGCTCGTGTCTGCCTAGCATCGCTCCCTGGATCCCGACGGCTGAGTGGAGAGGATCCGAAGTCGCTGGGTCCATTCTTGGTCGGATTCTTCTGTTACGGTGAGTGAATGAGGACCCAAAAGCGAATTAACTTAAACAGAGCTTCTTTAATTACCAAACATAGGTAGGCTCAGACGGACCGGCAGATTCCGACAGGACAAGACAAGGTTACAGCAAACATGACGACAGTCTGGTTCAGGCATGAAACACAACAAACAAGAATCCGACAAAGACAGGAGCAGAAACAGAGAGAGATATAGGGACCTAATCAGAGGGAAAAAGGGAACAGGTGGGAAAAGGGGTGACGAGGTGGTTAGGAGGAGACAAGGCACAGCTGGGGGAAAGAGGGGGAGAAAAGGTAACCTAACAACGACCAGCAGAGGGAGACAGGGTGAAGGGAAAGGACAGAGACAAGACACAACATGACAGTACATGACAATAGCTACCACTGACTGACGGTGTTACTAGAGTACACTGTTAACACCCTCCATTATTGGCTTACACCATCTGTGGTCCCTGGGAGGTGAGAGTCTGGGTGCTTTACCCTGTCAGTGAAGATACAGTACTATACTGTAGGGCTCTGAGCTGTGATAAGAGAGAGAGTGTATATAAATGAAGCAGACAGTTTGTTTGTCCAGGCAAGATTACACGGTGAGATTATCTTGATTAAATAATCATGGTGGCATTAAGATCACTGGAGCATCCTGTACACACACACATACACACATCCATCTCATTTCAGGAAACGCCTCTGTGAAAAGTGCCAGTATGTTTACCTTTCATCTCTGGATGCTTATAATGTATAAACGCGAACACAGTTGGTATCGTACGTATTCAACCCCCTTGGATTTCTTCGCATTTTATTGAGTTACAAAGCATTTCATTGTAATCTTTGGCAACCATCTACACAAAAGACTCTGTAATGTCACAGTGGAAAACATTTAGACATTTCTTACAAATGTATGAAAAACGGAAAATGAAAAAAAAAATTCACCCCCCTTTGTGTAAATACAAGTAATACATTCAATAAATAAAAACATGGTAGTGATTACAGCTGTGAGACTTCTTGGGTTATTCTCTAAGAGCCTTGCACATCTGGATTGTGCAATATTTGCCCATTATTCTTTAAAACAAATATTCAACCTCTCAAGGTGTTGGGGGTCATGGCTAGCCAAGCAAATTTAAGTCCAAACTGTAACTTGGCCACTCAGGAACATTAATTGTCTTCTTGGTAAGCAACTGAGATAGTCACCAAGCATTCTTGAAAATAAGGAGGCAGTTACTAATTGATGTGTTGTGTTAGATTTGCCCCAAACATAAGGCTTTGCATTTAGGCCAAAAAGTGTATTCCTTAAAGTCCCCAATGGCCTCATGGTGACATCTCTGAGCAGTTTCCTTCCTGTCCTGCAGCTCAGTTCAGAAGGACAACTGTATATTTGTTGTGTCTGTGTGGTTCAATACATAATCCACAGCATAATTATTAACTTGACCAGGCTTAAAGAGATATTCAATGTCTGATTTGTTATTGTTAGCCATCTACCAATCACTGCCCTTCTTTTATGAGCTCCCTGGACTTTGTAGTTGAATCTGTGATTGAAATGCAATACTTGAAAGAGGGACAGATGTTGTATGTATGGGGGACAGATGTTGTATGTATGGGGGACAGATGTTGTATGTATGGAGGACAGATGTTGTATGTATGGGGGACAGATGTTGTATGTATTGGGGACAGACAAATTGTGAATTATGGGGGACTACGGGGGTCTCAGAACCCCTGAATGAGACATGAGCCCCCCCCCCCCCCTTTTACATGCTCAGGTAGCCTACTTTTTGAAGTGATTTGTTTGACAATAAGATGAAAACATCCATGACTGGTTGTGTTCTTGCCAAATTGAAAGGCAATGAAAAACATTTTACTGTTAAATTAAATGTCTTAGGCCCATAAAACATTATTGTGCACAGAGTGAGTCCATGTAACTTATTGTGTGATTTGTTAAGCCACATTTTAGTCCTGATCAAATTTAGGTTTGTCTAAACAAAGGAGGTGAATACTCATGCAACGACTATATTTCAGTTATTTAATTTGTATTCATTTGTAAACATTTGTAAACATTTGTAAAATTTGATTGTCACTTTGACATTCTGAAGTATTTTGTGTAGATCACTGACAAAAAGATCACAATTAAATGAATTTCAATCTCACGTTGTAACGCATCAAAATGTGAAAAGAATCCAAGCGGGGTGAATACTTATGATACCCACTGTTCGTGGAATGTTCCCTTCTTTTGAAACATGCGTAGCGCTGAAATATGTACTTTTGTTGTAAACAACTTACTGCGTCTGATTACTCGTCACACGCTGGTTCCGGTATGTCACTGCAATAGACTAGGGTTAGTGAGAAAGTGTGGAACAATAATCAAAGCTTGATCAAAGGTATTTATCTACACTGCCCTACCCACCCCTTTAATTCTGTTATCAGGG